>NW_007726497.1:562202-575308 GCF_000696425.1 Galeopterus variegatus | reverse complement strand
TGGTAGGCGTCCCTGGAGCGGCCGCCTTCCAGCGTAAGCATGACGGGAAGGCGGGCGGCTGAGGGGGCGTGTGAGGGGCCTGCAGATCCACAGGCGCGAGGATGGGATGGGGAAACTGAGGCCCGAAGCAGGGCGGCGGACCCAAGGTCACGCGGCGGGCCGGGCCTTCCCGGGCTCTCGAGGCCACCCTGGCGCTTCCTGCGCCGCCCAAAGGGCTCGGGGCTCACGGTGTGAGTACAGCTGTGGGGACCGCAGCCTCAGAGCCCAGTCCGGCCGTCGTCCATCGGACTTGCCCGCGGACAAGTATTGTTTGTTCTTCTGGCGCTGAAGCCACAAAGTCCGGCTTCTGGAGAAATAGTATACACGCCCTATTTTAAGGGGTTTGTGGTCGATTTTGGAGGAGGCGAGGATGGCCCCTCCGAGGGGCCTTTTGAACGCAGGCTCAGGGGTCTGTTGCCTGGGTTCACATTCCTGGCTCCCCCGTTTATGGGCTGTGACCTCGGCTCTCCCTGAGCCTCAGTTCCCCCATCTGAAAAATGGGGGTGTGAAGAACATTCCCTCTTTCCCCTAGGGTTCTTGGGTTTAGTGAGGCTTGGCACAGACCTTGGGACATACACAAGCGTGGAAACTCATTATTGTTGTTTTTTTTTTTTTAAAGATGACCGGTAAGGGGATCTTAACCCTTGACTTGGTGTTGTCAGCACCACGCTCAGCCAGTGAGCGAACCAGCCATCCCTATATGGGATCGGAACCCGGGGCCTTGGTGTTATCGGCACCGCACTCTCCGAGTGAGCCACAGGCCGGCCCAGGAAACTCATTATTGTAATCGCGGTTTATTAATTTCATCCAGTGTGACCCTCATTCTGAAAAGTCCGAAATTAGGCCCTGGTTGTGTACTGAAGATTTTATTTTGTCGTCGGTTAGTCCTATTCGGTGATCCAATTGTTTTTCTTACCTCCATTTTGCCATTCCAGCATTTATCTAGTGTTCACCTGTAATTGTGAGATCCTTGGGGAGGGGTGGCATCTCTTAATAAGAACAGTAAAATTTTATTGTTTCTCGTTATAGTAGCAATAGTAGCCAATATTTTTTGAGCACCAGGCATTTCGCATTCATTTAATATTTATTAAATCATCTATCAAGTAAAAAGTACCATTCTAGGCCCTGGGAATATAGCAGCAGACAAAATAGACCAAACTTGGGCTTTGAGTTTAGTTGGGAGAGTGGAGAGATACAATAAATGAGGAAATATAAATCTGTTTTGTGTGTTTTCTCTTGTTTAATCATAGTGACAACCTAAATAAGAGTCAGATATTTGACTATGCCTATTTTGCAGAGGATAAAACTGAGGAACAGAAGGAACTCTTTGAGTTCTAGCCTCAGAGAGGATGTTCTTCAATACATAAAAGAGAGGTTGGAACTTATACCTAAAGGGAGGCATGCAGAGATGACCCTTTAGGTCTGACAAAGGTGCACCAGCTCAGTAAAGTGAAGGACCATAAATATTTTATGTCTAAATTTCTTTTGTGGGGCCGGCCCAGTGGCGCACTCTCCCGAGTGAGCCACTGGGCTGGCCCAGCCGGTCATCTTTTTAAAAAAAAATAATAATAAAATAAAAATAAATTTCTTGTATGTAGTTTTTAGTTTAAAGTATTCCCGGAAGTACGACTTTTGGTTCTGTTATATAACTAAGTTTTTCTTTCTTTCTTTTTTTTTTTTAGTGTTCCTGAGAGAATTCTATATTACATTCCTAGTCAGTGTGCTTACTATACTTTTTCTTTTAATCTGGAAGTGTATAGTAAGTTGTGTTAAAATGGAGTGGTATTGAGTTTTTCAGTGAGGTCCTTGTGACACACATACTTTCAGCATTGACCATCTGCTAAGCACCAGGCCCTGTGCTGACATAGGGCTTTCAAAGATTAATAAGAACAGACACCTTCAGAAGCTTACGTATAGTCTTGATTGGCTAATGTTTTTAACTAAAGTGCTGGGGAGAGAGAATGTAGGAGCTTCTAAGACCAGTGCTTCAGCCCCTGAACTGGAGTCCCTGGGGAAGTTGGGCTGCAAATGTTTTCATTGTTCATTCCATCAGTAAATAGGGTTGAGTGTGCATACACATTATATGAATGTTCGTTTTAAATTACAATTATAGTATGACTGTACTCTGTGCATTTTGTAACATGTGCAAAAATAGACATTTTACAGAAGGATGAGCTAAGATAAATAGAAGTTCCAGTATGGTCTCTCTCCACACCCCAGTATATGAATATAACTGTGGTTTAGATTGAGGTTCTAAACTTTCGAAATTAATTTCTGGGGTTGTGCCTAGGTTGAAATCCTGGTGCCCAGTTCTTACAGGCTTTGAGACTTTGGGCATGTTACTAAACCTTTCTGTGCACTTCATTTTCCTTATCTGTAAAATTGAGATGATGAAAGTTCCTACTCATTTGCAGTTTTATTGTGATGACTAGTATATGTATATGTTAATAGGACATATATGTTAATATATGTAAAGTATTTAGTGTGCTTAGTCTGTTTTGGGTGCTGTTAGTGGCTGAGGATACAAAGATGACTTAGGATCTCATAATCTATTAGGGGCCCTCCATAGGTAAATGGGAAATGATAAAGTGCTTTAAAAAAACAAACAAACCAACTTTGCTGGTAAGGGGATCTCCGTGAGTTCTAGAGTTGTGAGTACTAGAGTTGTGCCTGACAGGGACTAAATGGTGAGGAAGCTGGTTCCAGAACTTTTCATAGCACTGTAAAGAATATAGGCTTCTTGCTAGACTATAAACCCCATGAGGGTTATGATCCTGTCCACATTTTTGTAATTTTTTTTTGTGTGTGTGCTGGTACAGGGATCCAAACCCGTGACCTTGATGTTATAAGTTCTTTTTTGTAATTTTATTTTGCCTTGCAAGTTAAGTGGGAAATCTGTAAGTTTGGGAAAAGATATATGATTCATTGTACTGTCTAGGAAGTCTAAATAGTTACAGGTGGAATGGTAAATGACTATATTTACCAGTGAAAAACTCAGTTACAAATATTTGATAGTAGATAGGCCCTGCGCATTATTTTTCAAAAGGGGTGAGAATTGTCATGTTCAGTAACCTTTCCTTATCTGGCATGTACCCATTAAGATTACAGAAGAGGCTGGCTGGTTAGTTCAGTTGGTTAAAGCACCATCAAGGTCAAGGGTTCAGTACCAGTCAGTTTCCAAAAAAAGAAAAAGAAAAAGAAAAAGTGACACAAGATTACAGAAGATATAGGAAAGTGCACCAGAAACCTCTCTGAGGTTAAGTACCTACCATTTACTCCTCTAGGTCCACTCTCCTTCCTTTCTCACCTTATTCTCTGCCCTGGGAAGCTGACTAATTTACATGGATTACATCAATGCGTTACTTTTCCTCTGGGGTTACAGAATTTATTTCCCTGCTCCCTTCCTATGGATGTTGTCCCTTGATTGAAGGTCACTGGTCCTCTATATGACTTCCACGTTCTAGGTTTGGAAACCCCTTTGTTCCTTGGGCCTAGAGGTGCTCTCATTAGTCCCAGGGTATTACAACTCTCCTTTGTAATTATCTTTTACCATGCTCATACCTTTCTCTATAGTTCTCTTATTAAACTCTCCTTGAATTATCCTTTCTGAAGTTTGCCTTCTTTCCTGCTGGGACCATGACTATGATTGAAGCTTGTATACTTGTTAATAGGATAACTCCTCAGATTTTCACTCAAAACTTACTCATCATATTCCACAGATACTTCTTTTTTTTTTTTTGTCTTTTTCATGACCGGTAAGGGGATTGCAACCCTTGGCTTGGTGTCGCCCGCACCACGCTCAGCCAGTGAGCGCACCGGCCATTCCTATATAGGATCCGAACCCGTGGCAGGAGCGTCGCTGCGCTCCCAGCGCTGCACCCTCCCGAGTGTGCCACGGGGCCGGCCTGATACTTCAAACAAAGATATTTGTATGAGTCCCCAGTTCATAACATATTTAAAAGCAACAAATCAGATGAAGAGGAGAGTGGTTACCCCAGGTAAGCATACTGACAGTGAGAGATAGAGTCTCATCCTCTCCTGTGGTCCTTACCTATTATGTCACATTGATGTATTTATTTTATTTATTTATTTGTGTCCTTTTTGAGACCGGCCGCACAGTGCTCAGCCAGTGAGTGCTGTGAGCACACCGGTCATCCCTATATAGGATCGGAACCCGCGGCGGGAGTGCTGCTGCGCTCCCAGCGCTGCACTCTCCCGAGTGCGCCACGGGCTCAGCCCACATTGATGTATTTAATCATCCTCCCTCCCTGCCCCATTATTGGATAAGAAAAAAAATGGAGTAAAATTAAAAGCATAGTAATCTGGCATCAGTCATCCTTGAAACAGATGGGCTTACGTGCTTCCAGTTGCTCTAGAGTTCATCACTGGGAAGTCAGGATGGTCACAAAATCAGGACAAGTTAAATTGCAATAGTAGCCTCGTTTAGTTTAAAAAGACAGGTATATATAGTACATGAGGAAGGTTGCTTGACATAGTGGAAAAAGCAGAACTTGGAGGCAGTCTTTGGGTTTGAGGCCTAGTTTTATTGGGAAGTTATTTAACCTCAGACTCAGTTTTTTGTTTGTTTAATCTGTAAATGGGGATATTTACCACCTAATAACAAAAATGACTAATATCGAATTTTTATTTTGGCCCAGATACCAGGCCAGCCATTATACTTACCTTTTGCCTTTTAATCCTCTATTCTTTTAGTAGACATTATATCCTCATTTTTACAAAGTAGAAAATAGGCTCAGGTCATACAGCTCATAAATGAACAATTCCAGATTTAAAAATCTAGGTCTGACTGCAGAGCCTGAGCTCTTAATATTAAGATAGCTATTATTTTATGTTTAAAATCTGTTGGCCATCAATGAGTAGGAAAAATGAACCCTTGTTTATTTATTTATTTATTTTTCGAGGCTGGCAGGTGTGGGGTTCCAAATTCTTGAGCTTGCTTTTATAACACCATGCTCTAACCAAACTTTTTTTTTTTTTTTTTTTTTTAATAAAGATGATCAGTAAGGGGATCTCAACCCTTGGCTTGGTGTTGTCAACACCACGCTCAGCTAGTGAGCCAACCGGCCATCCCTATATAGGATCCGAACCCATGGCCTTGGTGTTATCAGCACCGCACTCTGCCAAGTGAGCCATGGGCCGGCCCTAACCAAACTGTTTTTAAGCTCTGTGTCACTGTAAAGTTCCTACATTTTGAAAGATCATTCAAGTCATCAAAATAAAGCACCTGTGAGGGGGAAGGAAACAGTGCTTGTAGATATCTGAAACATTATTGCACCATAGAACTTTTGCTGGCTGTCTTTTCCCTCTTTGGGGGAGGACATTCAGAACATTGTTGCCTAATGTTTTATACCCCTACCCCAGCCTCTCCATCTCTACCCCTTTGCAGAGCTGAGTGAAATGAACTGAAGGTTTTGAGTAATATTGCTACAAAACCTTAATTACCTAATTACCTGCTATTTGCATGTTAGTTTAAAATTGATATTTCAGTGAGTCCTTGTGTAGAATTGGGCATAAGATTTCCTATTAGAAGCGAAGCTATCTTTTGACTTTGGTTGTTTTGAGAGTTGGGACTTACTATATTGAACCATGTCTTGGACACTTGTAATGATTTTGTCTTCATCTTTGACTTTTAATAAATTTATGCTGGTTTGGAACCAGTTGGCTTTCCTACATACAGATAGATTTTTTTTTTAAAAGATGACCAGTAAGGGGATCTTAACCCTTGACTTGGTGTTGTCAGTACCACACTCTCCCAAGTGAGCTAACCAGCCATCCTTTATAGGGATCCGAACACGTGGCCTTGGTGTTATCAGCACCACACTCTCCCGAGTGAACCACGGCCCAGCCCTCATACAGATAGATTTTTAAAATAAGCAGAGAGATTGACTTTAAGCTTGTTCTTGAGTATTAAGTCTGTTGTGTATGGTATGTGGATCCAGACTTCATGATCAGTTATTTCAATTTATTTATTTATTTATTTATTTGAGCTCTTTGTAGTATTATTTTAATAAAAACAGTTATTTGAATTTAATGAATGCTTTTAGGCAGGAAGGGTGGTTTAAAAGATAGTGTACGAGGATACTTCAAAATGTTCATGGAAAGATGTATATTATCTCTTAATTCTATTTTTCTGTGAACTTTTTAAAGTACCCTCATGATAATGAATGAATGCAGCACTAGGATCAAAATGAGTTAATTCACTAAGTTTATACCTCTTTCAGGGTAAGGATAATAGGAGAGAGATGGCAAAGTAAGGTTTCTCACTTGCCAATTTTATCTTCATTCCTTTGTTTTACAGTATTGTTTTGAACCTCATTATTGAAAGTGATCACTGGATTGTAAAAATTTACATCAAATCCCTGAAAACTTGAAGGCTAATGAGGGAGAATCTCTTCCCTGGTGTTGTTTATGCTTTAGTAAGATTACCAAGAAAGGGGCCCCAATAGTGCTGTAATGATAGTCCACATGTGCAATATAAACTAGTGTATGTACATGTGACAGACCCTGTTTCTGGGTTTTATTAAGGCTGGTTAAGTAGTTCTTTGCCTCTGTCTCTGGTTTCTGTCTAAGGCCCCTTGAAGGCCTTGAGGCTATCTGAAATTATGGGGGCTGGAGTACCATAAATTGTACTTTCGAAATGATATGTCAACTGAATATGACTTTTAAGTCCAGTTGACTCCTTTAAAAAGTCTTTTCTAGGTTTTCTTCTTGGCACTTTTCACATACATCAATCATCTCATGTAATTCTTAGAACAAACTTGGGAGGGAGTTAGTATCTCTGTTTTACTGATGAAAAAATAAGCCTTAGAGAAGTTAAGTGAATTTTTTTTTAACTTTTTATTTATTTTTCATTGTACATGTTTATGGGGTATAGTTTGTTTTATCAGTATATGCATATATTGTGTAATGATCTAATCAAAATAGTTAACATATCTGATACCTAAACATTTATCATTTCTTTGTGGTTATAACATTAAAGATTCTCTTTTTCTGGCTCTTTTTTTTTGGCAGCTGGCCCGTGTGGGGATCTGAATCCATGACCTTGGTATTACAAGGCTGTGCTCTAACCAACTGAGCTAACTGGCCAGCCCTTTTCTGGCTCTCTTAAATATACAATAGAATGTTATTAGCTATTTTCACCCTAGAGCACCAAGATTTATTCTTCCAATCTAACTATAACTTTATAACTGTGTAACAGTCTACCAACCTTTCCCCTGCCCCCTCCCCTGAAGTTAAAAGTAAATTGCCCAAGCTTACAGTTAATAAGTAGTATAATCACTTTTCAAAACTAGTTCAATCTTTTTGGTAGCTGGACAGTATGGGTATCTGAACCCTTGACCTTAACGAAACCTAGTTCAATCTTTTTTTTTTTTTTTTTTAAAGATGACCGTTAAGGGGATCTCAACCCTTGGCTTGGTGTTGTCAGCACCACGCTCAGCAAGTGAGCTAACCGGCCATCCCTATATAGGGATCCGAACCCGTGGCCTTGGTGTTATCAGCACTGCACTCTACCGAGTGAGCCACGGGCCGGCCCTCCTAGTTCAATCTTGATGTCAGAATTTATTCATTATACATTGAGGTCAGTGTCCAAAACCCACTATTTTTTACCCTCTATCACATGGCTCCTTCTTTTTACTTAAACTAGAGGTTTTTAGACATGTGTTCTAGAGGAGCCCAGATGATTTTCCATCATCTTTCTTCAACAACTTCTTGTTTAAAAAATGCCCCAGAAATTGCTATATGATTTTTTTTTTCTTTTTTTAAAAGATGACCGGTAAGGGGATCTCAACCCTTGGCTTGGTGTTGTCAGCACCACGCTCAGCCAGTGAGCAAACCGGCCATCCCTATATAGGATCCGAACCCGTGGCCTTGGTGTTATCAGCACCGCACTCTACCGAGTGAGCCACGGGCCGGCCTTATATGATTTTAAGATGGCTATACCATGGTCTGTTCAGGGGTATCCTAAATTGGCCTTAGAGATGAATTTAAAAAAAAAAAATAGAAAGAAAGAAAAGGCAACAGAAAATCTCAGCAGCCTTTACCAATTTATCCCATATGTTTCCTGTTCTTAGCAGTGAAGCAGATGATGGCAGTGAACATCAAAAGCCCAAGAAATGTCCATGCTAATTTTGCATGGCTCTGTGAGGAGTTGTCAAATATGGATCATCAAATATAGTATATGGACTATACAATGAACCTTTACTCTTTAATGTGGCTCTTTAAGATTTGGTTCTACCCCTCTATTTTGTATGTCTGTAATTAAGTGCAGAAATCAAAGTACAGTTCAGAATAACCCAGAGCTAGGTATTCTTTTGTCCAAGCTTATAGCTTTGGAGTTGGCTAGACCTTTCAATTAAATTAGCTGATGGCGACAAATATGTAATCTGACCTCTCCAGCAGCTCAAGTGAAATGTTAATACCAGACATAGCACAGCTCCCTTGACACACTATTTTGACCTTTTCCCCTCTTACAAATGTTTCCCTTATTTTTTTGTTAACTTAGCTGTCTCCATGCAGAGGTCCTGCCTGCTTTTAATTTTTCGAAGCCGCGTGAGCACAGACATTCAAAACAGCACACATTTATTCATTTTGGCTTTGTATCCCTGGAGTTACACTAACCATACCCACAATTTCCTCTAATTCACTTATAGTTTTTAGCTAGTTTACTGTCTCTTTACCACTACACATCCTCCTCTTTCCCCACTTGATAAAAGCTAAAATGCCAGTGACACTTTTCTCCACCAAAATGTGGCAGGGTTTTCTTATACTTGATAGTGAGAAAATGATCATGTCTTTGTTTTTGTTTCTGTCTGGAGAAGTGGAGGAGGCAGGTTGAAAGCAAGTGGTTGGTCTTTATGGCTTAGAATACAGGTAGATGATAATGAGTCTATGTAAATATCCTGTTTGTCATCAAACTTTGACCCATTAATTTTAGCATCTATTGGTGATGTTTGCCTGAGTCAATTTTTTTTTTTTTTGGATGGCTGGCCAGTATGGGGATCCGAACCCTTGACCTTGGTATTATAACGATTGCTATGATAGTTGTGAAAGGATATTCTTTTTTTGCTTCTTAGTTAACATTCTACTGCTGAGCATTTCCTTATATTTATTTATTTATATTAATATGGGTTTATGGATTCTTATTTTATTCATCTCTAATTTACAAGCTATGTAATTTTGAACAATTCATACTTGGATTTTGAGTTTATTTTATCATTTGTGAAATGGGACAGCCATACTTCCTGTCTACCTGACACAGTGAGAATCAGTTGAGAGACTGTTAAAGCATGTTTTGAACACTATTTGTTATTATATGAGTAATTTTGTAATACTCTCCATTTGTAGTGGTTTGCATAGTTGTTTATGGGGACAAGTTTGCAGGAAAAAATGGTGGTATAGAAATAGGGGAGAAGCAATTTAATATGGGAGCTGAACAGCAAAATGACCATTATTGCTACAGTACACACAGAGACACAGGGCCCCCTTTTTTTCATATTTATTTTGTTTTTCACAAGTAATACACAAATGAATATAGATAAAAATCCCCTTGCTAGTCTCTCTGAGGGAAGCCTTTATTAACGACTATTGTGGAGGTATTAGATGTTAAAGGGACTGTGCTAAGTGCAATGGGGCTGCCAAGGTAGGCAAGATTCAGCTCCTGTCCTCAAAAGCCTTCCAGTTTGTTTGTTGATTGCTCTTGTAATGAAAGCTTTTTTTTTATTTGGCAGCTGGCTGGTAAGGAGATCCGAACCCATGACCTTGGTGTTGTAACTCTGCACTCTTAACTAACTGAGGTAACTGGCCAGCCCAATTGCAATGAAAGCTTTTAAACTGGCATTTTAATTAAGTTTGGATAGTGATTATCCATCTCTTTCTCTCATAATTGATGCTGTTAGGGACAGTTGTGTTGGGAAATAGTAAGGATTCTGGTTCATTCAGTGGAGGCAGGGAATTTCTCAGGAAAGAGGTGGAATTCCATCTACACCTCAGCCTCTGAGCCCTTAGCTGTAGCTGTGGACAACAGTTGGCTTGCTGGGAGCTTTCTCTGTGTCTCTAAATAATCCATGCTGATTTTGTGGCTGTTGGACTCTGAGGAATGATGTGGTAAATGAGGAGAGTGTCCATAAAAACCATAGCTATTAAGTAGTAATTTGACATACTAAAAAAAATTAATTTGTGATTACAAGAATGTCCCTTTTTTGTGTATTATTTTAGCTCACTTGCCATTTCAGTCTCTTGGTTCTTGTTACTCTGATAGAGTTCAATAAATCACTTATTTGAGGGGCCTGATAATTTATATTCTATTGGAAAGACAAAGAACTAATTATACTAGAATGTGGAGTATAATGCATTATCTTTTTTTTTTTTTTTGTCTTTTTTCGTGCCCGGCAATGGATCGCAACCCTCAGTGTCGCGCCCGTACCGGACCGGGACTGGCAACGGGATCGCAACCCTCGGTGTTGCCCCGCTCCTCGCTCAGCCAGTGAGTGGCCGGTCTGTATGTGGGATCCGAACCCTCGGTGGGAGTGCCGCCGTGCTTCCCAAGCGGTGCACAGTAGCAGTGCGCCACCGGGCCGGCCCCATAATGCATTATCTTTATGGTGACTAACGGTCATTGATTTTCTAAAATATTCTTGATTTTTTTTTTTTTTTTTTCCTTTTTGTCTTTTTTCGTGACCGGCAACGGATCACAACCCTCAGTGTCGCGCCCGTACCGGACCGGGACCAGCAACGGGATCGCAACCCTCGGTGTTGCGCCCGCACCTCGCTCAGCCAGTGAGCCGCCGGTCTGTATGTGGGATCCGAACCCTCGGCGGGAGCGCCGCCGCGCTCCCAAGCGGTGCACTGTAGCAGTGTGCCACTGAGCCGGCCCAAAAAAATATTCTTGATTTCAAATACTCATTTACTTTCACAAACATTTATTGAACTCCTAGTACCAGATGCTAGTACCAGGGTTTTAGTGCCCTGGAGGAGTTTATGTGTAGTCCAGTAGGGGAGATAGACAGATTGATAGTTTCAGTACCTAATGGTAAACAGTGGTAATGGCATGTGTAGGTGATAAGGCCCACCAAGAATGAGCATCCAACCTAATGTGTATGCATGCTTGTATGGGAGTGTTTCAAAAAAGGCTTCTTAGAAAAAATGATGCTTGTCTGGATCCAGATCTGTTTTTTTTTTCCCAACAACTTTTTTTTAGAAAAGTTAATTTTTGGACTGGCAATATATTTACGTATTTCAATATTTAAAAAATACAAAGAGTATTTAGTGTATTCTCTCTCACCTCTGTGCCCCAGCCACTCTTCCCGTCTCTGGAAGCAACTATCATTATTGGTTTTTTCTGTACCCTTTCAGATATATTCCTGTAGGCCATATAATATCACTACATAAAGAACTGCCTCATTTTGCGTTTTATTTCATTGTATGGATGCACTATACCTTTTTTCCCCCACAGCCCACTACTGATGGACATGTAGATTCCAATCTTTTGCTGTTACAAACAATGCTGTATAACCTTGTAGAAAATGTCATTCCATAGATCTGTAGAATATATTCCTAGAGTAGAATTGCTGGGGTAAGGGGTGTGCACATATATGTAATTTTTTTTTTTTTTAATTTTTAATTTTTTAAAAGATGACCGGTAAGAGGATCTTAACCCTTGACTTGGTGTTGTCAGCACCACGCTCAGCCAGTGAGCGAACCGGCCATCCCTATATGGGATCCGAACCCGTGGCCTTGGTGTTCTCAGCACCGCACTCTCCCGAGTGAGCCACGGGCCGGCCCTATATGTAATTTTTTTTGTGTGTGTGTGTGTGTGTGTGTATGTGTGTATGTGTAATTTTGATAGGTGTTGCCAAATTACACTTTGGAGATGGTCTGTCAATTCTTACACTCCTATAAGCAAAGCATGACCCAAGTGAAGAATGGGTAGGAGATGAGGGAAGTTAAGACTGGGCCAGGTTTAGTGGGGACTAAAAGTAGTTCTGTATTATTAGGGTATAAAAAGTGCTGGGTAAAGAGTGGCAGGATATGGGACTAGGAAGCAGGCAGGGGCCAGGTCTCCTTTGCCTTTGTTTTTTTTTCCTTCGGCAGGCTGGTGTGGGGATCCGAACCCTTGACCTTGGTGTTTCAACATTGTTTTTATGCTTAGATTTTATTATATAGCTGATGGGAGATAATGGAAAGGAGGAGTGTAAAGCTAGGGCTAGGGCTCACAGACCCCTCTAGCTCGTTGTACAGACTGGGTCACAAACCCTCCATACGCAGGTCTACGGGCTACGTAATAGGAAAATGTCCTGGGAGCTGTGGGTGAAAAATTAATAGGCTTTATTCAGAGCTAGGAGCAGCCACCCTAGTGGCTTCCTGGAGTGTCCTGAGAAGCACCATGTATCAGAGCCATTAGTCCTTTATACTTCAGTCCATAACCCAGAACACCTGGGTACCCACATGCATCTACATCAGACAACAAACAAGGAACAGCTGGACGCACGTGAATATCTACATCAGATGCTCCCGAGATTCTGAACATCTGAGGGGCCCTGACCATTTTTCTATATTTTCCCAACAAGGAAGGAATGAATAGTTAAGGTTGTGTTCTAGATAGGGCACCCTGGTGGCCCTATGAAAATGGATTTGAAGGGACAAGACAGGAAGCAGTAAAATAGATTAATGCAGCTTTCTTGTCAGATCATGCATCTTAGTTTTCGGTTTGGAAACTATCCATTGTAACTCTTAAAGGGATACAGTGTGCTGAGGGAGATTAAAGAGATAAATTTAAAAGAAGAGCATTTCTCGGGCCGGCCCGGTGGCGCACCGGATAGTGCGCCGCTTGGGAAGCGCGGCGGCGCTCCCGTCCGAGGGTTCGGATCCCACGTGCAGACCGGCTCCCGCTCACTGGCTGAGCGAGGCGTGGGAGCAACGCCGAGGCTTGCGATCCCGTTGCCGGTCCCGGTCCCGGTCCGGTACGGGGGGGGGGGGGGGCACCGCGGGGGGGAGCCCGCCGGCGGCGGGGGAAAAAAGAAAAAAAAAAAAAAAAAAAAAAAAAAAAA
>NW_007726497.1:498096-561869 GCF_000696425.1 Galeopterus variegatus | reverse complement strand
GGGGGGGGGGGGGGGGGGGGGCAACACTGAGGGTTGCAATCCGTTGCCGGACACGGAAAAAAGACAAAAGACAAAAAAAAAAAAAAAGAGCATTTCTCATTGAAGGTATCAAGAAAGGCTTCACTGAATAGTCAGGTGCATTTTGAATGGATGGGTAGAATTTGGATTGGTAGATTTGGAGAAAAGGAGTAGGGAAAAGCATTCTAGTTCCAGAGAATGGAATAAGCCAGGGGTAGGGAGACTTTTTCTGTGAAGGGCCTAATAGTAAGTTAGGTTCTGTCACATATCCTTCTTTAACAACCCTTTAAAATGTAAAAACTGTGTGCTTACAGCCCTTACTAAAATAGGCCATGGGCAGGATTTGGATGGAGGCGGGGTGGGGGATGACCTTAGTTTGCTGACTTTGGGAATAAGCAAAGGCATCCAGGCTGGAAAGTGCAGGACATACTTGGTGAGTAAATAAGAGTAAAGGTAGGTTGAGGCAAAGCTGTGAGACAGTTTGAATGTTAGGCTCAAGATTTTGTCCCTAGCTTAGAAGAATTGGGGAGCTGCCTATTGAATTGACACAGTTGGTGACATTTTGCCTGATATTGTAAACTTAGTGTATTATTAGTTATAAAAAGCCTTGCTGGGAGAATTACGTTGTGCACATGTTTGTTTTGGAGGTAGTACTGCTGCTGGGTTGCCATTGGCATGAACTAGGGAGGTCTAAACACTAAGTCTTTTGAGTGTTTTAGTGAGTGGTTTAACTCAAGGAATCAAGGACACAGAAGAATATTACAACTCAAATTCTTAGGAATTCTATAGGCATTGCTAAACCTTTCTCACAGTTTTTTTCTCCCAAGTTTTGGAGATTAGGAAGTAAAATGTACAACAATTTAGCTGATAGTTTCATTAAACAACTCCCTTAACCCTACAGTCTTCGAGTAAGCTTTTGATTGTTTTAAGCCTCTGGTTCTAGAAAGCTGGAAAACTAGTTTTCCTCTGGGGTGGGAGCATGAGTGGGTGAATTGGTGGAGTGTGATGAGAATTACCTCGGGGGGTGTTAGAATATCAGTGTGAAACCCATGTTATGATTATGTTCTGGAGGAGGACATCTGGTATGTTTTCTGAAATTGCCTCCCAGGTGAGTCTGATAGCATGTGTTTGAACCAATTTCTGTTCTTTCCCTCCTGCCTTTACCTTATGTCCAGTGCTGATGGGGTTACATTGCTTTATCTATCTTCTAGCCTGAAGGAAGTGTTGAGCTAGAACTTGGCTTACTTGGGAGAGTGTGGTGCTGATAACAACAAGGCCATGGGTTCAGATCCCTGTATAAAGGGATGGCCGGTTAGCTCACTTGGGAGAGCGTGGTGCTGACAACACCAAGCCAAGGGTTGAGATCCCCTTATCGGTCATCTTTTTTTAAAAAAGAACTTTGCTATCCCATAAAGACTGTTGATCTCTGGTATATCTTTTTTTTTTTTCCCCTTTTTTTTGTCTTTTTTCGTGTCCGGCAACGGATCGCAACCCTCAGTGTCGCGCCCATACCGGACTGGGACCGGCAACGGGATCGCAACCCTCGGTGCTGCGCCCACACCTCGCTCAGCCAGTGAGTGGGAACCGGTCTGTATGTGGGATCCGAACCCTCGGCGGGAGCACTGCCACACTCCCAAGCGGCGCACTGTAGCAGTGCGCCACCGGGCCGGCCCTCTGGTATATCTTTTGGCAGTGAATATTACTAACTCATATTGTCAACTTATTCATCAGCCTTTCTTCATGAATTCTGATCTTATGTTATTTTTAGTTGTCATTGTTTATGTTTTTTCTTAATCTCTTGTCTTACTAGCTTTGTGCCCTGCTAATAAGAAGTCAGCTTTCTTATTTTTTTTTCTGCTTTTTTGTTTATTTTTGGCAGCTGGCCAGTATAGGGATTAAACCATGCTCTAACAAACTGAGCTAACCAGCCAGCCTGTGAAAACTGCTTTTTTTTTTTTTTCTTCTGGTGACTGGCTGGTATGGGGATCCAAACCCTTGACCATGATGAAAACTGCTTTTTTTTTTTTTTTTTTTCCCTTTTTTTTGTCTTTTTTACTGACCGGTAACGGGTTCGCAACCCTCGGTGTTGCGCCCGCACCGCGCTCAGCCAGTGAGCGGGAACCGGTCTCCACATGGGATCCGAACCCTCGGTGGGAGCGCCGACGCGACCGGGCCGGCCCAAAACTGCTTTTTTATCAGCAAAAAACATAGTGATACTGTGCTCTTGCTGCCCCTACATCCTTTAACTCATTCTGAGCACCTGTATTGTATGTGTATATAGTGGGTACGAAGATTTCTGTTGAGGCCAAGGAATGCTCTAAATATAGGAAAGCCAAAAAAACAGTTGAACTAAAGGATCTCGGAAGCCAAAGTCTGGGTCCATAAATTAGAAGGCAATAAATCCTGAGGGATGCTGATAGAATCCTCAGACTAAATTACACTATTTCTGGCATCTGACAACCTTTAACAATTGCTTGCTTGTTTGTTTTGGTGGCTGCAGGTAAATAGGATAACTGTGCTGATTACTAGGATGCGCAAAGTTCGAAGATAACAACTGGGTCAAATTTATCTTATCAGTCATCTTTTCTAAGTCTACATTTCAATTTTTAAATCTATTGAAGTTCCCTAGTTTTTAAAAGCACATATTGGTTGTGGCATAAAAGCTGTAATATGGGCCGGCCTGTGGCTCACTCGGGAGAGTGCGGTGCTGATAACACCAAGGCCACGGGTTCGGATCCCATCTACGGATGGCTGGTTTGCTCACTGGGTGAGCGTAGTGCTGACAACACCAAGTCAAGGGTTAAGATCCCCTTACTGGTCACCTTTTAAAAAAAAAAAAAAAGCTGTAATATGTGGTAATCAACGTTTTTTTGATTGTAGCACATTTACATAAATGCAGTTTGGGAACTAAGTGTGACAGGATTATCTGGGAAGGTTGGCAAGGATTTATAAATCATGGGCCGGCCCGGTGGCGCACTGTAGCAGTGTGCCGCTTGGGAGCGCGGTGGCGCTCCCGCCAAGGGTTCGGATCCCACATACAGACCGGTTCCCGCTCACTGGCTGAGCGAGGTGCGGGTGCGACACGGAGGGTTGCGATCCCGTTGCCAGTCCCGGTCCGGTATGGGCGCAACACTGAGGGTTGCAATCCGTTGCCGGACACGAAAAAAGACAAAAAGGGAAAAAAAAAAAAAAAGGATTTATAAATCGAGTGGTTTATTTGAACTTCTGCTATCAGGGATAGGAAATGTGGGATACCATTAGGGCTTAATTGGTTCGACTCCAGCTTTTTAGCTTGGAGGCTGCTGAAGAGTTAATTTATTGCGTGAGAGTTTGGCCCTGTGTGGAGCACAAACTTGTTTTAAGGAAAGGTTCTCTTTGTACATTTATTTGTTTGCCAGATCAATCCTGTTTACATGTGAACCCTCTTTGCAATTACAGGAAAAACAGGCAATCCATGCCAATTAAATATTAGAACGCGATTGTAGGGAAAGTGAAGGAAAATGGTCAAGGCCCCTCAGATGTTCAGAATCTTGCCAAGCATTTGATGTAAATAAGCACGTGCACCCAGTTGTTTCTTGGCTATTGTTTGATGTAGATGGGTACCCAGGTGTCTTGGGTTATCAGACTTAAGTATAAAGGACAAACAGCTCTGAGCCATGGCGTCTCCTGTGCCCAGGATGCCCCCAAGGGGGATTACGGGGAGGCTGCTGCTGTAGCTGAGGAAGCTAAAGAGTGAGCTTGTGTCTTCTGCCAACGGTTCCTGGGATCTTTCCCAATTACCTAGCTTGTGGACCTGCTTGTGAGGGGTCTAGTGACCCAGTCTATACAATGGGTTTGAAGGGTCTGAGCCCTAGCCAAATGAATTGTAGACAATACAAATGAAAACTTAGTATAACTAAAATAATGAAACTTTTTGGCTTTAGTTATGAATAGCCCAACTGGACAATTGGCGTAGTTGTGTAGTCACTTAGCAATACAACGATAGATTAAGATCCCACAGATTAAAGGAGAAAACAGGCTTCAGATTTTATTAAACTTACTCTGAATAGTGATACTTTAAAGAAACCTTTTGGGAAAGATCTGTCAGTAACAGATGTGTAAATTTCTTACTTAAAAAGGTCTTTGTATCTAGGTAGGTAGTATGGCTTGGTGAGAAGGAAGCTTTGGGTTGGTTTTTTTCAATACTTGGAAGCCAGCTTATTTTTTTTATTTTTTTAAAAGATGACCGGTAAGGGGATCTTAACCCTTAACTTGGTGTTGTCAGCACCACGCTCTCCTAAGTGAGCTAACCTGCCATCCCTATATAGGGATCCGAACCCGTGGCCTTGGTGTTGTTAGCACCACACTCTCCCAAGTGAGCCACGGGTCGGCCCTTGGAAGCTAGTTTATAGGTGACTGAAGTTGTGGCTTTAGTCAGTCAGTCTTGAATTATATATATATTTTTTTTGGCGGCTTGCTGTTTCGGGGATCCAAACCCTTGACCTTGGGGTTACAAGGTGGTGCTCTAACCCTCTGAGCCAAATGGCAAGCTAGCCCCACATTTTGCTTTTAATATATAAAACTTTTAGTGATCCACTCATCAAATTCCTAAGCTGTTAATTCCTTTTTCCTTCTGAGAAAAATATTAAACTGCCATTGGGGGATAAATTCAACATTTACACAAGGCCTGCTCTGGGCCATCAGTGGACAAGGTAGATATGTTGGGGAGATAATGAAGTAGCCTCTTGCTGGAGATGGCAGACCAAACAGGAACTGAATTTGTCTCAGGAATGGAGAACAATGAAGGTGATTTCAACTGGTAAGTGTAGGCTTATATTAAAATGATTAAGGAAGGGCCGGCCCGGTGGCGCACTGGATAAGTGCGCTGCTTGGGAAGCATGGTGGCGCTCCCGCCCGAGGGTTCGGATCCCACATACAGACTGGTTCCCGCTCACTGGCTGAGCGAGGCGCGGGGGCAGCGCCGAGGGGGCAGCGCCGAGGGTTGTGGTCCCGTTGCCGGTCCCCGGTCTGGTGCGGGGGCAACACTGAGGGTTGCGATCCGTGGCCGGACACGGAAAAAAAAAAAAAGACAAAAAAAAAAAAAATGATTAAGGAAGGAAAAATAACCACAGTATATATGCAATATATACTTTGGTGTGTATTCCCAAGCATCTGGGAAGCTTGTTAAATGCAGCTTTTGGGACTTCACCTCTCCCTCCCCAAGATTTGACTTTTGGAGTGGGGCCCAGAAATCTGCATTTTCAGCAAGCTTCCTAAGTAATAGTCTTATAGGTTGCCTAAAGACTGCTTTGAGAAATACTGCCTTAGGGATCTAAACCCGACAGAGACCATCTAAGTCTAGGTGGAGGAAGAGTTATGAGGAGGAAAAACTTTTGACATAGGACAGTTTGTGGTAAAAATGACAAATGGAGATGTGTGAGAAAGCATTAGGGAGAGAGATTAGTTAATGCTGACTGAGGTAGGGAGAGGCTGATGTTTGATTTCATTTTAAACTTGAATATCTTTCGTTTGATTGCCTTTTAATTTATATGCAAAAAATGCTATGTTGTCTTTTGGTAACCAAGCTCTCATCTTTGTTTACTATAGTCCTGGGAAATCCCTAATTTCCAACATGTCCTATCATTTTCTCCTTAAGCCATCAAAATCTAAAAAGTGTATAACTTTAACACAGATTATGCTATAAAATCATTTGTTACCTCATGAGTGTTCTTGTTCTCAGGAAATCACTGTGTAAAGGTACAGGACGATGCTACTTGTTGAGTAAGGCAAATCATAACTAAAGTCAAAATGTTTCATTATTTTAGTTATACTAAGGTTCCACTTGTATGGTCAGGGCTAGGGCTTAAACCCTTCAAGCCCATTGTACAGACTTAAGTCACCAGACCCCTCACACGCAGGTCCACGCTAGGTAATTAGGAGAGATCCCAAAGCTGTCCACAGACAACACAGGCTCAGTCCTCAGCAACGGCAGCAGCAGCTTACAGGTCTAGCGGTGGCAGTAGCCTCACGGAAGGTCCCGGGGGCCCTAGGCAGCAACAGCCTTCAGCAGCAGTAGTGGCCTCTTCATGGCCCCCCTGGGGCCGGGGTGGGAGGGGGGCATTATCAGAGCCACTCCTTTATACTTAAGTCCATAACCCAGGACACCTGGTTGCACATGAGCAATTACATTAGCCAATAACCAAAGAACACCTGGGTGCACGTGCCTATTTACATCAAATGCTTGGCAAGATTCTGAACATCCGAGGGGCCCTGACCATTTTCCTATATTTTCTCAACACACTGTTTTTAGTTTACCGATATTGATGAGTCTTCCTTAATGGAGAGAGAATTTCTCTGAGGATTTAAGTAGAGGTTAAGTTGATTTAAGGCCCCAGGGGGAGAATAAAAAATTTCTCAATTATGAAGTTTTTTAAGTGTAGAACTCGGAAGGATTTCTTATTTCTCACATGCTGTTTATTTATCATTATTCGTTTATTCAGCGCATTTGCTGGTATTGACACTACTATTCTTAATATGAAGCCCTGACTGCTATGGTATAATCAGCCTGGTTTTTTTGTTTTGTTTTTGTTTTTGCGGATAGCTGATATGGGAATCTAAACTCTTGACTTTGGTATGACACCTCACTGTAAGCAACTGAGCTAACTGGCTAGCCTGAGCCTGTTTTACTAGTGTTATCTTCCTATAAATGGTAAATTAAGTAGTTTGGGAAGTGGTTAATGATGAGCAAATTTGTAATCTAGGATTGTCATGCTTTATAACAACTCTTTGACGTTATTATTGTAACTTCAAATTGTTGTATTTGTGTTTTGGGAATGAAAGGCATATTTTAGCATGCTGGAGTTAAAAGTGGTGTGGGGTCTTAATCTGGGCAGTAAGATGAAAATGGTGACCTGGGCTTGCCTGATCTGCAACTACCATTGGTTTAACTGCATAGAGTAGATGTACAGAACCAGGTGTTTTTCTTTAACTGCAGCTGTACCATCTGTGGGAGCAGGTGGACAGATTCTGTGTCATCAGGAAAACACAGCTGGTGAGACTTAGAAGAGTTAATTGATTGCTTTTCCAGCACTCTCCAGTCACGTATACCTAAGCACAGCTTTTACCTTGGTACAGGTGTTGACTGTTGACTCTGGTCAGGACAATAACAGCAAAAGTGAACAAAAGTATAAATTTGGCTGCATGTGTGTTTGCATTGGCATGGCACTAAGACAATTTAAGGTTTTTATTTTAATTTTTTTTTTTTTTTTGGTGGCTGGCTAGTACAGGGATCGAATCCCGGACCTTGGTGTTATCACCATGCTCTAACCAGCCAGTCCCCGATTAAGTTTTGATTTTTTTTGTTGTTTGTTTTTAGTTGAGGATATTTCCAGTCCCTTGTAAGGACATATATATATATATATATATATAATATGTATATATAGTTTATGTCAGGCTCTTCTCTCTAGTGAACAGGGAAATAAGTAAAAAGGGACTTTAATTAGGCAGCATAGAGCAAAACAAATGTCATAGGTCCCATCTACTGAAGAATAGAATGTAAATATAGACTCCAGAGTCAGACTCCTGGAAGGAAGACTTAAGTGCATTCATGACCCCTTTCCCTAACTACACAGATGAGAAAACTAAGAGCTAGAGAAAATAAGTTATTTTCTCAGTATTGGGCTGGTTCCATGGAGAATTGGGTTAAAATTCAAAATAACGTTAACTTCTGAAATTCTTTTAGAAACCAATAGCAAAATGTAGTGGGTCAGATACAGTGATATTTTACAGAGAAATAGCAAAGTAGATAAGTGGGCCAATTTAATGCAGGGAGCAACCAGTCATGTATATGATCTGAGTTCATCTGGCACTACAAACTAAAAACGAACCTGTATTACAGTGTTATTTCAGAAACAATCATTATACCATTGGATGCATTCAGGGAGCTAGGAGTTTGCCCTGTCATCCTTAAGGTCTGAATTCATGTTTATGCACCACAGTTTAAGAGATAATGTGGACAACAGCATTTGAGAGTGTCCAGAAGATCCCCAAATGTGATTAAGAAAAAAACTTCAGTTGAAAGGTTCAAAGAACTGTGCCTGATGAAGAAAAAGCATAGAGGATTGATAAGCCTTTGAAGATTGTTTTGCAGAAGTTGGCTAGTTGTATACTTCTCCCTTTAGAACAAGCAGGGTAGGCAGCATCAAGTTTACCTTTGCCGTGAGGAAAGACACATGTATTCTGAGGACCAGCAGTATCAGTGTCACCTGGGAGCTTCTTAAAAATGGCCAGTCTCTGACCCAGATGTGCTGAATTTGCATCTTAATGAGATTCCTCAGGTGATTCATATGTACGTTAAACTTGAGATGTATTGTGCTAAAACGTAGATTTTATAATTAATTCAGATGATTCTTCCAAAAGCATTTTAAAAAATGGGGCTAATTCTTACTTGGATAAGAGAAATCTTAGTCCATAGGTTAAATTCTTACCTGGATGAAAAAAGTTTTACTCATAGTCCTCATAGTCCAGTGAGGAGACAGCCAATAATAAGCAAACAAATATATATTAAGTCCCAGATGGAGATAAATGCTTCGAAGAAAAATAGAACAAGTGAAAGGGTTGGAGAATTCTTTGGTTTAAGAGCTAATTTATTCCCCAGCTTTTTTTTTTTAATAGTTCTCACTTTTCTTAGGTAGGTTTTAGAGCAGACTTCAGGGTTTTTTGTTTTTTTGGCAGCTCATGGGTAAGGGGATCTGAAACCTTGACCTTGATTTTATAACAATGCACTCTAACCATTTGAGCAACTGGCCAGCCCCAGACTTAAGTTTTTCTGTTTGTTCGTTTGTTTGTTTTTTGGCAGCTGGCCTGCACTAAGGATTCGAATCCTTGACCTTGGTGTCACAAGGTTGTGCTGTAACCAACTGAGCTAACTGGCCAGCCCCAGATTTCAGTTTTTAAGGACAAAAATATATACAGGTATTTTTATATTTTTATATTCAAAGAATTATGTGTAACTCAGTGCCTGGCACATAGTTGTCATTTTTTTTTTTTTTTTTTTAAGATGACTGGTCAGGGGATCTTAACCCTTGACTTGGTGTTGTCAGCACCACGCTCAGCCAGTGAGCAAACTGGCCATCCCTATATAGGATCCGAACCCGGGGCCTTGGTGTTCTCAGCACTACACTCTCCCGAGTGAGCCACGGGCCGGCCCATAGTTGTCATTTTAAAAAATTGGAGTGCTTCCTAATAAATCTCAGGATCTTTTAAGAAAATCAAAACTGACTGTGACCTGCCCTGTCACATGGGCTAAGAATTCTGGTTAGGCAGGAAAGAAGGATATAGGACCTAGGTAGACTAGGTGACCTTTAGATGACTTTTTAAAAGTTTATTCTTTTGTTCCCTTTTTCATATTATTGTGACTTTTGGATTCTTTGTGGGTATTGTTGGAATCAGAATCTGAGAGTTTGAATAGAGAAGTAGTTTCCACACTGTTGTATAGCAGATGGGTATGGTTTTGTCAGCACCACGCTCAGCCAGTGAGCGAACCGGCCATCCCTATGTGGGGTCCGAACCCGGGGCCTTGGTGTTATCAGCACCGCACTCTACCGAGTGAACCACGGGCCGGCCCCAGATGGGTATGGTTTTGGAGTAATGAAGGGGTTTTCGGACAGACTGTGGGTTCTTGAGTGATTTGTTAACATTTCTCCTCCTGTGTTGTTGTGTGTGTGGGTTTTTCTTGGAACTTGCCTGGATGGGCATGCTACAAATTTGCAAATGTTGTTCTCAATTTTAGATAAAGAATTATGTTGCAAATTTATATTTAAGTGTTTTTCTTATCCAGATGTTCATTTACACACTTAAAAAGAAAACCCAGAATCAATCTTAACAAGAGAAGTGTGCACATAGACAAGAGTTAACTTTATGCTTGCTATTCTAGAAATGAGCTGATTAAGTTACACTCAGGTAATAGCAGATAAGGTACAATTTCTTTTGATATTTGAAAAGAAAGTCATATATGTATGACTGCTGTATATAAGTCAGAAAATAATGTGGCAAATGGCTTTTTTTTTTTTTTGGCAAGTAGCTTTATTGAGATGTAATTCACATACCACACTGTTTGTTTTGGTGGCTGGCCCATGCAGGGATCGAACCCTGGACCTTGGTGTTCTCAGCACCATCCTCTAACCAACTGAGCTAATCGCCTAGCCCTCATACTCTTATAATGTGTACGATTTGATCGTTTTTAGTATATTCACAAGGGCGTGTATCAATCACTGTATATATCAACATTTTTATCATCCCTAAAAGAAACCCCATACTCTCTAACAGTTATTCCCCATATTTCCCTTCCTTAGCCTCTGATCTTCTTTCTATCTCCATAGATTTGCCTTTGTGCTTTTTATTGGTGATTTTACTGTTTAAAATGGCCCCCAGGTATAATGCTGAAGTGTTGTTTAGTGTTCCTAAGTGTAAGAAGGCTATGGAGAAAATATGTTAAATAAGCTTTGTTTGGATTGTTTGTCATAGTAATGAATCAATGTATATTAAAAAGTTGTCTTTAAACAGCTGCCAAAAAACCAAAACACACATAAAGGAAGGTTGTGTACTGATAGATTGACAAGAAAGTTCTGACTAGGGGCTTGCAAGAACCTAACCCAGTATTGCCCTAGGAGCAAAGGTTCAGTATCTGCTAATTCAATGTTTGTGGCAGTAATGAGAATGTACCACACTTTACTTATCCATTCATCAGTTGATGGATATTTGACTTGTTGCTACTTTTAGGCTATTAATAATGCTGCTACAAACATTTATGTACTAGTTATTGTAGACATGTATTTTCAGTTCTCTTGGATATATATCTACGAGTGGAGTTGCTAGGTCAAATGGTAATTTTATGTTTAACCTTTTGAGGAACTTCCAGACTGTTTCCAAAGTGGCTGCACCATTTTATATTCCCAACAGCAGTGTATAAAGGTTTCAGTTTCTCCATATCCTCAGCTAATACTTGTTATTATCTTTTTGATTATAGTCATCTAGTGGGGGTGAAGTGGTATCTCATGATTGATTTGCATTTCTGTAATGGCTAATGATGTTGAACATCTTTTCATGTGCCTATTGGCCATTTCTGTAGTTTTGGAGAAATGTCTATTCAAATTCATTGACCAGGATATTGCTTTTTAATGACACCAAAACATCTGTTTGAATAAATGTATTTTATGGAAAAACTAAAAGTTTTAAATTGTCAAAACCCAAATTCAGTATTATAAATTAGCTTTTTATAGGATACTTATAGGTTATTGTGGGTACTCCTACTTTTTTTTTTTTTTTTGGCAGCTGGCCCATATGGGGGTTTGAACCTGTGACCTTGGTGTTATAAGGTTGCACTCTAACCAACTGAGCTAACCAGCCAACCCCCTACCTTTTTCACTAAGGCCAAATAAAAATTTCAGATTTTGTAATAAAGGAAGGGTGTTATAAGGTTGCACTCTAACCAACTGAGCTAACCAGCCAACCCCCTACCTTTTTCACTAAGGCCAAATAAAAATTTCAGATTTTGTAATAAAGGAAGTATATTTTTTAAGCCATATTCCCATGTGAGGAGGACTATTCTCTGAAGACCACTCTGAGAGAAATTTAGCAGTTCTTTGTGGTTGGAAGACCTAGATAGTTCTCCCAGTTCCACATCTTACTCATCTGGCTTGCATTGCAATATTTAGGATAGGAGTCGGGCCACAAACACATTTAAGTGTGTGCAGGTGTGCATTTGAATGATGGGCTAAAGCAGATCTCTACACTTGTCATTCATTATCTGACTTTGTGATCATTCCAGTATTTCCCAATTTTATAGGCTGAATTGGCAGTAAGTGGCTTTTGTTCAAGTCCTCAGCTGCATTACAATACAAAACTATGTTGAGCTAGTCATCTGTATGTATATTTTGGTAAAGTTTGCTAAACCCAGGAGCCTTTTAAAAAATTGTTTTCCTTGGGCCGGCCTGTGGCTCACTCGGGAGAGTGTGGTGCTGATAACACCAAGGCCCCGGGTTCGGATCCCATATAGGGATAGCCGGTTAGCTCACTGGGTGAGCATGGTGCTGACAACACCAAGTCAAGGGTTAAGATCCCCTTACCGGTCATCTTTTAAAAAAAAAAAAAAAAATTGTTTTCCTTGATCTCTTAGATATAATTTTTTATCATATACCATTTAATTTGTGTGTGTGTGTGCGTGTGTGCGTGTGTATATATATATTGTGTGTGTATATATATATATATATATATATATTTTTTTTTTTTTTTTTGGGCAGATGGCTGGTGTGGGGATCCGAACCCTTGACCTTGGTGTTACAACTTCTTGGCTAACAGGCCAGCCCCCTAATTTGTATATGTTTTATAATAAGTATTTGTTTTCTGATTATTCATTCAGAGATAATTCAGGAATAAATTATTCTTTATTTTATATTTTTTAAAAAAAAATGACCAGTAAGGGGATCTTGACTTGGTGTTGTCAGCACCATGCTCACCCAGTGAGCTAACCGGCCATCCCTATATGGGATCCGAACCCGTGGCCTTGGAGTTATCAGCACCACACTCTCCCGAGTGAACCACAGGCTAATTATTCTTGATTATTCCTCTGAGATCTGGAGATTGTGATTTGTCCAGATTTCATAAACAAAATGAAATTTATACAGCATCTTTTTCTTGAAAGGCAGAGAGCTAGGAACTCTACGTAAGACAGATTTTCCAGATCTTAAGAAATTTGATATGTAGTGAGAGGTATGGACTGTGCACTCAAGTAACTAAGCAAGACAGATTAAGATAAGGACATAATGAGTGGAGTAAAGGAAGTGATCCTTAAAGATCACACATGGAAAATGTCATCTGAACGAGGCCTTGAAGGTTAGCTTTCAAAGTGATCTAGAGAAGAACAAATCGTGACTGCAACACAGATTGTTTGAGTGGCTTGATAGTTTTGGTGGGCTTCTTTTCTCTATTTGAATTAGAGGATCCCAGATGAGACCTTTATTATCAACCTTTAACTCAAGTCTAGGTTATATGTCTCTTCCCAACTGTTGTGTGTAGAATCAGGGATATGACTTATAAGTGCCCTCTTAAGCTGCTGTGTACCTTTTTGCCATAGTTGTAGTAGTATGTATAACTGTGTTCGACCCTCCTTAGAATGTCCACACTCTGGGTTGAGAATCAAGGCTGTTTGCCCAAGAAACAACTTAATCTGTTCCAGACAATACTATTTTGCCTTTTTCTTTCTCCATTGGGAGTTTGTACTGCCCATGGCCTAGTTATTTCCACCCTATGACATTTTTCTCTCACATTCATGTTTAATAACTTCCCATCATTCCTCTATCAACTGTAGTTTAGTTAAGGCAGGAGATCTTCCTTTTACTTTGTTTTCTTTGTGAGTTAAAAAATAAATAAAACAAAAAACTAGGCATAAGATTACTTCCAGTTAGCTCAGTTGGTTAGATCGCCTTATTATAACACCAGCGTCAAGAGTTGTGATTCCCATACCAGCCAGCTGCCAAAAAAAAAGGATGCAGTAGTATTTAAAGTTTTTTTTTTAATCTTTTTTTTTTTTTTTTTCTCCTTTTTGTCTTTTTTTCATGACTGGCAACGGATCGCAACCCTCAGTGTCGCGCCCGTACTGGGCCGGGACCGGCCACGGGATCGCAACCCTCGGTGTTGCTCCCGCACCTCGCTCAGCCAGTGAGCAGCCGGTCTGTATGTGGGATCCGAATCCTCGGCGGGAGCGCCGCCGCGCTTCCCAAGCGGCGCACTGTAGCAGTGCGCCACCGGGCCGGCCTGTATTTAAAGTTTTTTTGAAGTGAAGTTAGAGAGTATTCCCCAATCTCCTACATAATCAACAAGTTTCTGTCTACTTTGTTATTTTTTATTTATTTATTTATTTTTTTCCTTTTTGTCTTTTTTACTGACCGGTAACGGGATTGCAACCCTCGGTGTCGCACCCATACCAGGGATCGGCAATGGGATCGCAACCCTCAGTGTTGTGCCCGCACCATGCTCAGCCAGTGAGCGGGAACCGGTCTCCACATGGGATCCGAACCCTCAGCGGGAGACTCTCCAGTGTGCCACCAGGCCGGCCCTACTTTGTTATTTTTACTAATTAGTTTTATTCTTTGTATCCAGCATTTGAGATCAATAAAAACCATAAAGTTTGTTAAATTCTTTTTAGTTACTACTATTGCAGTAGTAGTATTGTCCATTATGGTATATTCTAAAAAAATACTGCAAAAATATTCTGTAAGATTTCAGTAGAAGTTATGAAGGAAAAAAGGTGTCTATGATCAAAAAAGTTCGGGAAAGACTGAAATAGTTCTCTTTTTTTTTTTTTTTTTGGCAGCTGGCAGGTATGGGAATCTAAATCCTTGACCGTGGTGTTATACCACTACCCTCTAACCAACTGAGCTAACTGGCCAGCCTTTGAGATAGTTTTCTTTACTGCATGTTTCCTTAGAGCCTTTAATAAGTTAATATCTATATCGTGAATTTTGAGAGGGTGATACGCACAGTATGAGGTGCTTCCTAAACTCGTTTGACTATTATGTAAACTGTTCCCCCTATCAATATCTCAAGGGATTAGTAATACATAGAGCATTTGGGGAAATGCTGGCCTACTGTTTTTCCTTTCTAAAAGATCTTGGGCTTTTTGTTCTTGTTCGGCTTCACGTCAGTTTAATAATCTAATAAAAGACAAAAGACAATGAAAACAGCATCATATAGCACAGCAGTTTTATTTAGCTCCCTCTGGATAAAATCTTCAGTTTTCCCATAGTTTTCCTAGAAATCCAGTTGTAGAATCAAATTGTAAATCCATTTCAGCTAATAACTTATTTTAATGTTTACTTTCGTGGTCTTTTTTATTAGCAGTTACGTTGCTTCTCAGACTTTGAGCAAGTCTTCTGGTTTTCTTCTTTGCAGGTGCTATACCCACTATTAGCATAGCCATAGTTCCCATAGTTGCCACAAGATATTCCTTCACCAGGAGGGCCTGCAAGCCTCATCCTGGCAGAGGAGGGTGGGAAAAGGCAGGAGAGGGGAAGCAGTGGGATGGGTGAATAGGAAAGAGCCAGGGGTCACCCGTACTGCCTCTTAGCACCAGGGCCCCATGGAACAGTTGAACTTGGGTTTATTGTAGGTTCGGAGGGCTACCTCCTTGGGATCTTTTAATACTACTTTTAATGGGGAAAAATGTTTTCTACATTGAAAACATGTGACATTTAGTACATTTTTAAAAAATGTGAACAGTTTGTTTTGTAATTTGGGGCCTGCTTAGAAATACCCAGCTCCTACAAGGCAGCTTGCATACAGCCTTAAAGCCTGCTGCCTGTGTTCTCCTTTCTGGACGGGAGGACTCAGGCAGAACATGAAACCATATCTCAGGCTTCAATTTCTGGTGGATCATTTAATTCAAGTATAAGGCTTGGATTCGTTGCTGCAGATTTTACTTTTAATCAAGGTCAGCCATCTTGTAAGTGTATGTAGTTGGTAGGGAAGAGAACTGGATTGATGTGTTGAGTCAGCATGGAATTATCACTACTGTCAGAGAATTTTGTATGACTGATTTTTGGTGAGTAAGGGAGATGACTCGTGTGAAAATTAGTGTTTTGCATTTTCTTTTATTTAATGGATTCAGCATGTGTTTATGGCTAATGTCATATATTTGCATAATGCAAGTATTATATAGCTTATAAAATGCCTTACATGTATTATCTGATAGGAAGAGGGAGCAGAGAAAACCTTATGAGGACACCAAAATAAATGAGAGTTTATATTTAGTCCAGTATTGAAGAGAAAAAAGATATCACAAATCATTTGGGATGGTTTGGTTTCAGATAACTGAATGTTTAACTCAAACAGCATAAATGACAAAGGAGGTATATTGGCTTGTGTACTGGAAAAGGCCTAGAGGTAGGGTGAAAGAGTTCGGGTTTGGTTGGTGCTATAGTTCCATGATGTCAGAGACCTGGTTTCTTTGTTTCGCTTCTCTATCTTACTCAGCCTCTGAATCCTCTTAAGATTGGCTTCACTTCTGGTAGCAAAATGGCTAAAGCTACATACCTCATTGTCATGAAAGACTGAGAGAGGACATGCTCAACATTCCACATAAGAGTTCAGAATAATAGCCTGATTGGACCAGCTTTTAGGTCTCATGTCCATTCTTGACCCACTTGTGAGATGCACCATAAAAACTGTGAACAAAGTACTGTGGGCCTTCTAAGAAAAAAGATGGCTTCTAGGTGGAGCAGCAGGGATGAACGGAGTGCAAGGGTTGAGGGACTAAGTGCCAGGGTGCAGCACAGTGTCCAGTAAGTGTTTGTTGACAGAAGAATATGATTTTACAGTCCAAGATGGAGGAATGAAGGAAAAAGTAAGTGGATTGATCTAGGCCACAGTTCTAGGTATAGGGGAGAATGCTAGCAAAGGCTCAGAGATGAGGAATCACAAAAGATGCTTACAAAATGGCAAGTGCTCTCATTTAGGCCAGAATGCATCTCACATCCTATTACTGTATATCCTCCTTATCTTGTGTTTGGGGATTTTGAAATGCATTTTTGTTGGATTATTGCCCCACTAAGAAAAAAAATTCAAAAATTCCAATCTCTTGCAGTTCTTTATTTGAAACTGCTTCATTTTGGATTTCTTATCCTTAGACCCTTCTAATAAATTCTGTGGTCACACTGGGCCTGATCCGTTCCGGTGCTAAACGAAAACATACAGTCACAAAACTGTGTAGGCATAAATGAGAGGCATATGGGAGTGGTGTAAAAGGAACTCTAGGAGTATTACATGCCTGGGTGGGCGAGCTAAACTAATAACTCCCAGCAGTTCTTTTGAATCAGACATCGTGGAGCCAAGAGTCTAGCGTTTGGAATTCCACTGCCTGTGCAAAGGGTCTGTCTTTTATCCTCCAAACCACCGTTTGTTAAATGGCTAATGACCCAGTGGACCTGTTGACAACAAAGTGGGGAGGCTGGCAAAGATCAAGTTAAAAGGAAAAAGAAGAGTTCAAAGGTAGGAAAGTAAGAACAAGAAGGGTTTAATCATATCTTCACCTACCCTGTTTTTTAAAACAATTTATTGTGTAGAATTTTGAACATATACAAAGTAGACAGAATAATGTAGTGAATCCCCATGAACCTATCCTCCCAGCCCTAATAAACTGCAGTTACCAGACTTAATGAACGAAATCCAGAACTCTGGTGAGCCTTGGGTTTGGTCTCCAGACTTCTCTAGGTCGTATCACCTTTGGCTTTCTGCCAAAGGTGTTTAAACACCCCTTTTTTCCTGTTTTAGAACGTAGTGTGCACACAACACTGTGTTTAGGCTTTGTGATGAGTAGTACAGCACTTAACCTCTAATAGCTTAAGGAAATAAGTGTTATTGTTCTAGTTTTGAGAGCAGAAAAGTGTAATTAATTCTATCAAGGGAGCACAGTCAAGAGGGGACCTTGGAAGTCTTTATTGAGAAAATGTCATCTGAGTTTACAACAGAAGGGTGGGGCAAAGGGATAGGGAATGGATCTCTGAGATAAAAATTCAACTCTTAGCTCTTTTTTACTTGACTAGAATATGGCATTTATGTTACATTTATAACAAGATATATTTTAGATGTGGTTTTCCTTCTTTAAGCAACTTAGAAATATGTAAGTTTGAGGGCCGGCCCGGTGGCGCACTGCTATAGTGCGCTGCTTGGGAAGCACGGTGGCGCTCCCGCCGAGGGTTCGGATCCCACATACAGACCGGTTCCCGCTCACTGGCTGAGCGAGGCGCGGGAGCAACACCGAGGGTTGCGATCCTGTTGCCGGTCCCGGTCCGGTACGGGGGCGACACTGAGGGTTGCAATCCGTTGCCGGACACGGAAAAAGACAAAAAAAAAAAAAGAAATATGTAAGTTTCAGATATTTTCTGCTAAACTCTGTGTCTCCTTGAATGCTTATTATCAAGATGAATTATACAAGGTGTGTTAGATCCTTTTGAAAAATACCATTTCAAAGCAAGTTGAACCAAGTTTGATTGAACAGGACCTATGAGAAGATGTGGGTTTTGTCTGCATCGTGTGCTTCAGTTGTATTTATCAGTGAAATAAGCCAGGAGAGCCGTCTGACTTTTGCATTTTAAAAAGCTGACAGGCCTAGGGGAATGCACCGTAAATATAAATAGCATGTTATAGATTAATGAGGTATTGAGCTACCTGGCACCTTCCTCTGCCTTGTGTTCTGTCTTCTATTTCTCAAGGAGTGATTCCTCTTCGTGTTTCAGACCCATGTTTCTCACTGTCTGCAGATGTCCATGTGGCTTGTTTCACTGTCTTCTCATATCCAGCTGTTTCAAACTGCATGGAATCCTCAGGGATCTACACTCCCTATCTTGAAAAAACAGTGCTTCCTCCTGATGCTTTCTTCTTAAAACTTTATCACTTTTTTCCCCTTATATACTTTATTTTATTCTTTCGCTTAAAAAAAAAGTACAGTTGACTCCCAATAAACTACATATAATTAAACTGTAGAATTTAAGTTTTGACATGTCTATACCTGTGAAACCATCATCACAATCAAGATAGTGAACATATCCATGACTCCATAAAGTGTACATTTTCTAGGATTTTATATATGTTTTATATTTATTGTTTATATAAATGAAATCATACAATATGCACTCCCTCCCGTACTTCCATCCTTTCTTCCTTTTTTGGTCTGGCTTCTTTCATCCAGCATAATTATTTTAAGATCTTGTTGTATATAGTAGTAGTTCATTCCATTTTATTGTTGGGTAGTATTCCATTGTATGGATATATCATTTATTTATCTGTCTATAGATTCTTGAGTTTTCAATTTTTAGCTATTACAAATAAAGCTGCCTTGAACATTCATGTACAAATGTTTATATGGACATATGCTTTCTTTTCTCTTTGTTAATACATAGGAGTGGTGTGGCTGGATTATATATATTAACTATCTAAGAAATTGCTAAACTATTTTTCCAAAATATTTTCAAGTGCTTATTTGTCATTTATCTCCTTTGGTGAAATGTCTGTTTAAATCTTTTACCCATGTAAAAAAAATTGGGTTATTTTATTGTTGAGTTTTGAGAGTTCTTTGTATATTCTGGGTACAAGTCATTAATCAGATATATGCCTACAAATATTTTCTTCTAGTGTGTAGCTTGTCTTTTTATTTTCTTAATGGTGTCTTTCAAAGAATAGAATGTAAAAAAATTTTTTTAAGTACAAGTGATCAATTTTTTTTTTTTTTTCATTTGTGGACTGGGCTGAGCTTCTATTGTTGTATCTAAGAAATCTTTGCCCGGCCCAAAGATTTCTTAGATATGGACATGGATTTCGTAGATATGACACAGATTTTCTTTTACACTTTATTCTAGAATTTCTATAGTTTTGAGGTTTAAATTTAGATCTATTATTCATTTATAGGCCATTTTGTATATGGTATGAAATATGGATCAAAGTTCATTTTTTTGTGTATGAATATCTGATTGTTCCAGCATCTGTGTTGAAAAGACTATCCTTTTCCTACAGGATTGCCTTTGTACCTTTGTCAAAATTCATTTGTCCATATATATGTTGGTCTGTTTCTGGACTCTATTCCATTGATATGTTCTATGTTTATGCCTATAGCACGCTCTTTTGATGTACCATAACTTGAAATGAGGTAGCGTTAGTCCTTCAACTGTATTCTTTTTTTTCAAAGTTGTTTCGGATATTCTAGGTACTTTGAATTTCTAAATAAATTTTAGAATCAGCTTGTCAATTTCTTTCCCCCCCAAAAAATCATGCTGAGATTTTGATTGGGACTACATTGAATTTATCCGGGGGGAGAACTGACATCAACAATATTGCATCTTCCAATATATGGACATAGTATATATGTCCATTTATTTTGGTCTTCATTAACTTTTCTCAAGTGGTGTTTTGACATTTTTCATGTACAGGTATTATATGTCTTATCAGATTTATCTCAGTATTTCATAATTTTTGATTCTTATAACTGTGTTCTAAATTGCTAGTATTAGAAATCCATTTGATTTTTGTATATCATCTTGCATTCTGTAACTTAGCTAAATTCACTTATTTTATTTTATTTTATTTTTATTTTTACTTTTTTTAATATTTAATTTTTTAAAATATTCTTTTGGTGGCTGGCTGGTACAGGGATCCAAATAAATTCATTTATTTTAATAGCTTTTTTGTAGATTCCATTGGATTTTCTACACATCATTTGCAAATAAGGACAGATTCACTTCTTTCATTTATTTTACTTATTTAGTTATTACCAGTATTTTCCTTGTTGTCACTGCTTCAGAGATTCTGTCTTTTTCCTTGTTATCTTCTTGGTCCTAGCCATTATCATATTATGTTTTTTTGGTTTTGTTTTTTAAATCATTTAATGGCCGTCTAAGCAAATTCTCTCAAATACCAGCTGTTCTTCTCTTAGTCTGTCTTGCTGTGGTTATAAAAACTTGTCTCCAAAAAACACTGGTTTCTTTCTGTGATACCATGGTTCCCAGGTACCAATTACATGAAGTCCTCCTTACTTATCCCTCCACATTGGGACCTTTCCCTTCCTGCTAATAACCAACATCTGTGTTTACCAATCCAATTTATTCCTACCAGTTCAACTTATTCCACCCCAGTTCCCACTTAAAATAATAGATGGGGGGGGGGGGACATCAGAGTTGGGATTGTAAGATTTGGTTAGAATACCCACTTTGCTGTTTAGTATCTGTGTCATCTTGGACAAGTTCCTTAACCTTTGGGCCTGTTAGCTCTTTTGGAAGAGAATAACACAAGGAGGTCTTTATAATGTGTTATGAGGATTAAAAGAGAGAACATAGTAATCCTGGTCATGCACCTGCAACACTGTGGGTAGTCAGTAAATATTTAGCCTGGCACTAATGTGAGCACCAAGTGAATGAATGAATGAATGAATGAATATTTGCTTGTATATCCCGTTTCTGTACTGTTCTCTTATCTTAGGTTGCCCTCTTCTATTTTTAGGCCCTCTGAATCTTCCTCATGTTTTAAGGTCAGTGTGAAGCCCATTTCAATTACTAATCTCCCTTCATTCTTCAGATCCTTCTTTTTTCCGACCTTGGTGTTAACAGCACCCATGCTCTAACCAACTGAACTAACCAGCCAGCCTTTACGTCCCTTTTGAGTTGATATCTTACTAGGGACTGGATCTATATCTTTTGGACATCTTTGTATTCCTCATAATGCCTAGCATAGATGTATTATAGGTGCTGAAATAATTAGTTGATTATATAATTAATTTTGAAGTGGTTCAGCAGAATACTTTGTAGGGTGATAGCTAAATAAGGTTTGTTTGTTTTTTGATGAGATTAAAGTTTCAGGGGGAAGTATGTTGAATTTTATAAGATACAGTGGAAATGGTAGAAATCTTTTTATCTGATTAAAGGTAGCTTTAAAAGAATAGTAATTAACTTTTTTTCTTTTTTAATTCTGATTTTGGACATGAAATAGGTAGGGTCAGTTGGTTAGAGTGCAGCCTTATAACACCAAAGTCATGGGTTCAGATACCCATACCAACCAGCCACCAAAAAAAAAAGTAGATAGGGTCGTTTATACAACAAAGTGGAAGTTTGGTAGTTAAATCATTTCTTCTCTCTGTGCCACTTCATAAACATTTTAAAACATCACATTGTTTCTGCTGAAATAGAATATTCAATATTTAAGGGTTACATGTATATACAGGTTAAAAATGGTATTATGATTAGAACACAGACTTTATAACATACTTTTTGAAAACAGCTTAAGACTTTTCAGGTTCTATTAAGAAGTTGTGCAGTCAAACCATGCTGATCAGAGGAAGATTTGTTGGGCTAGTTAACATTTTAAAATAAGGGGCTTCAAAAACAGAAGATGGCCATGTGAAAATTATATAGAATTCACATTTTGTGTCATCCATAAATAAAGTGCTTCTAGAACTCAGCAAAATAAAACAAAAAACCAGAAGATGATGCAGGTTACTTTTATGTGCTGTGTTAAAAATCTACAGTAATCATTCTAAGCTGTTGAACCTTTCCTTAGTGCTTTGCATATAAAGTATGGTAGCAAATCTTGACCCAGTATAACTTGTTGAAAAACCTAACTGGAGGGCCAGCCCATGGCTCACTCGGGAGAGTGCGATGCTGATAACACCAGGGCCATGGGTTCAGATCCTATATAGGGATGGCCAGTTCACTCACTGGCTGAGCGTGGTGCTGACACCACCAAGCCAAGGGTTAAGATCCCCTTACCAGTCATCTTTAAAAAAAAAAAAAAGAGGGCCGGCCTGGTGGCGCACTCGGTAGAGTGCAGCGCTTGGGAGTGCAGTGGTGCTCCCGCCGAGGGTTCGGATCCCATATAGAGAACAGTCCGCTCACTGGTTGAGCGCGGTGTGGGCGCGACACCGAGGGTTGCGATCCCGTTACCGGTCACGAAAAAAGACAAAAAGGGATAAAAAAAAAAAAAAAGAAAGAAAAACCTAACTGGCATATGGCCTGTAATTCCAGGGTCACCATATCGGAGTTATGTTCTACGGGGTGCTATTCACATCCAATATAATGTGAAAGGTAATCATTCTAGAGTTGTACAGGTAGGAGGTTCTGGCTTAATGCCTTTGACTTTAATAAGTCAATAAAGCAATTTCAACATTGCTTGAGAGCTAGAATTTAAGATGCACTATGAGACACCGGAAAGTAATTTGCAGGCAGCTAGTAAATCTGGTTCTGGCACTTAGCCTTCCCCATGGTACCATGGAGAACTTAGATGTTTCTTCCATTGCTAATCTTTCGAATTTAGGTGATGGATCAAGGTCAGGAATGACAGTACTGAAATGTGGCTGACAGGTAGTCCAGAGGTCAAAGGTCAAACAATTAGAAGCAGTTTGTTCAGAGGTCAGGTGATTAGATGCAGTTTAGGCCAAAGTTAGACATGATTTTGGTGTGGAATGTGAATGGAAATCCACACACCTGGCCCATCTCCACTGGCTGGTGATTGGCTGGTCATCGTTCTTAGATTATACTGTGGGTACACAGAGGAGAATTGAAATTGGTGATTCACAGTGATGAGCAAGGAGAGAAGCAGGGCTCTCTTCTTCCCTTATGTATAGGCCTTCCTAGGGCTGAAGATGAATTCCTGCTTCTGCCGTTTTGCTCAAGCAGTGGCTTGACTGTGGTAGACAATTACGATGTATAGGCTGATGTCTCACCACTTTTGTTTCCTGTGTGAAATTATTCTTTTTTTCTTGTTTTGGTTCTTTTCATTTCTCTCACTTACGGGTGTATTTCCCCAACTCATCTGAACCCAAAACTGGCCTATCCTGGGAGGTTTTCCATTATTCCCAACTAGAAGACAGGCAATGTTATGGTAACCACGTTCCAAAGCATTGATAATTGCCAGCTTTAACTGTGGTAGTCTGTAAGTTCAGAACCAGGACAGACTGGTTAGCTCACTTGGTAGAGTTTTGTGCTGATAGCACCAGGGTCAAGGGTTTGCCTCCCCATACTGGCCAGCTTCCCTGCGCCCCCCCCCAAAAAAGTTCAGAACCAAATTTGTCTTTGTAAAAGAATCATGAATTTGACAAAGTTGGACTTCTTTTAGTACATTTGGCTTGGTACATTTTCAACAGTGTGTTTTCAGAAGTATGTAATTAAAAGGGCCTGCCCATGGCTCACTTGGGAGAGTGTGGTGCTGATAACACCAAAGTCAAGGGTTAAGATCCCCTTACCAGTCATCTTTTTTTTTTTTTTGTCCTTTTTGTGACCGGTAAGGGGATCGCAACCCTTGGCTTGGTGTTGCCCGCACCGCGCTCAGCCAGTGAGCGCACCGCCCATCCCTATATAGGATCCAAACCCGCGGTGGGAGCACCGCTGCGCTCCCAAGCGCTGCACTCTCCCGGCCCCCGGTCATCTTTTTTTTTAAAAAAAAGTATGTAATTAAAGAAAATTTTCTTCCTTTCTCTCTCTCTCTCTCATCAAATATCTTTAAGTACTATTAATATGATGACAACTCCCAGATTCATATCTCCAGCCCAGATTTCTTCCTTGAACTCCAGACTGGTTTGTTCAGTTGCCTACATGGCATCTCCACTTGGATATCTAATAGATATTTCATATTGAGCGTGCCCAAATCTGAACTTTTGATCTTCCTTCTCAAACTGTCTCTTCCTTCAGTCTTCCCCAGTTTTAGTCTTTGACCAAAAACGTTGGAATTATTCTTAACTTTTTTTTTCCCTTACCCATATATAGTGAGTCAGGAAATCCTGTTTGCTCCATCTTGAGAAAATATACCATCATTCCTCCCATTCTGGTCCAAACCACTAGCATCTGTAGCCTGGATTACTGGAGTTGCTTCCTACTCGTTTCCCCTGTTTCCGTCCTTGGCCCACCGTCTTTTTTGAACATAGCAGCCAGAGTGATCCAATTTAGTCAGGTCATGTCAATTCTCTGCTCAGAATCTTGTTAATGACTCCACTTTACTCAAAGTAAAGTCAGAATTTTTTCGGCGGCTTTCAATCTTTCTATGGTCTGTCCCTCTCTGCGTGCCCCCACTTGACCTCTCTGAATTCATATCCTACTACTTTCCTAGCTCAGCCACTCGGATCTTACAGTTCCTTGAATGCCCTAGGCCTGGTCTTGCCTCAGGACTTAACCTAGACAGTTCTTTCTTCACCTCTCCTATGGCTCATTTCTTTACCTCCCTTCTCAGTGAAGCCAACCAGGCTACTCTATTTAAAATTGCACCCTGTACTCCCCATTCCACTCTACTAGCTTATCACCTTCTAACTTACTATATATTTTACCTATCAGTTTTATTTGTTTGTCTCCCCTTGCTAGAATGTAAGCTCCAAAGGAGACAGAGATGTTTGTTTTGTTTATTGACATATCTCCATAGCCTGGAACATGGTCAGGCTTATGGTAGATGCACAATAAATATTTGTTGCATAAATCAATGGATAGAACCAGTAAGCGAGGTAGACAGGTGGCCCTAGTTGGTAGTTTGCTTTCTCCAAATGAAGTTATCCATATTTTTCACAGTTTTTGGTATGTGCAATTCAAAATCTTTTTTTTTTTTTTTTTTGGTCCTTTTTGAGACTGGCTGCACCGTGCTCAGCCACTGAGCGCTGTGAGCGCACTGGTCATCCTTATATAGGATCCGAACCCGCGGCAGGAGCGCTGCTGTGCTCCCAGCGCTGCACTCTCCTGAGTGCGCCACGGGCTCGGCCCGCAATTCAAAATCTTTGTGAAATCGTAGGCATTTAAATTTGGGGAAGCAGTATTTCTTAAAAAGAATGCTATCAAGGTGTGTTTTGAACCAAGTAAAAACTATAAAATGTTAAAATAGAAAAGCTATGTGCTAGGAAAGGTGATAACTTGAGCAATTTTTGAAAAATACCACTAGGTCATTTTATATCTTGATTCATTGCTGTGGAACACTTAATTACAAAATGTTCTATTTCCTTGAAATAAAGAGCAGATTCTCTGGCTTGTTAGTAAGATTCACAAATGAAATGATTTTAGCTCCCATTAAGGTTTTTTTATTTCTTTATTCTTTTACAGTCTACCATAAAAAAACTGAATTTCATTTAAGCTCAAAATTCTGTGGTGGAAAATCAAAAATGGAAGACTTTTGAGCAAATATCCAGTGTTGAAGCAAATGTAAATAGTAGATATCATATTGATGCCAACTGAGGAAATATGATTAGACTTAGTCAATAAATAAATCTGTTAACATAATCTGCCATGTGCCAATTTAAATAATGAAAGCATTACTGTGGGAGGATGTTTCATTATATGTCCTACAAGGCCTGTATCTTTTTGTGCAAGCTCACCATATGGTAGACACTTAATAATAGTTTGATTAATGATAATAATACTGAATTTTCTGCTTCTTAAATTGTTTATGAGAGAGGGGATACTTACTTATTTACACATAAACTGTTAATATATCTTATCCATTAGTAACTGACATTTTTCTTTTTTTTGAAGATTTGCAATGACTTTATAATAGGATAAACATTTTTGTGATGCTTTAAAAATTTTTATTTATTTATTTATTGGTGGCTGGGATGGAACCCTGGACCTTGGTGTTTTCAGTACCATACTAACCGGCCAGTCCTTTGTGATGGTTTTTGTATAGGATAAATGACAAAGGTTATAGAACCTGTTCTTAGTGGCCATACTCTAAAACTAAAGGAAAGTAAATTTTTAGTTGTTGTGAATTTTGAATTTATATTATTTGCTCTGAAAAATTAATTTAGCTCACCATGGCCTATCTGGATATATTTTCTTTGCATTTAAAAGTTTACCACTTGTGATGTTATAACACCAAGGTCAAGGGTTTTGATTCCTGTACTTGCCATCCACCCCCTCCCCGCTCCAAAATTTACCACTTGTGAAAGCAAAGAAAAATAAGTTTACATTGCCTGTTTAGTTTCATTTCAGAGCCAGAATTTGTTAAAGGTGTGAAATATCAGGTCTTATTAAGGGAAGTTTCAGGGAATATGATGGTAAAAGTAAAATTTTCTAATAAAATGCAGAGGAATAATTAGAATTAATTGAAGAGTTTGTACAGTTTCCCAGCAGAATGTGAATTACATATTTATTGGTAGGTTATCCATACTTATTTTATAAAAGCAGAATACTATTATTAACCTTAATATTTGTTTCCAAAAGAGATGTTGACAGTGTACTTGAAATATTGTATGGTTTAATTTTTCTTATGTCTTGTGTTTCATATTCTGTCAAAAGACAGGAAATAAAAAGTCTGCTCTGCAGAAAGTTAGTTTAGGTGTATATAAAATCTGTACAGGCACTCCCAGTTTTTTGAAAGAAGCCATGCCAACAAAACTAGTTGTAAAAACCTCTCCATGAACATTATTAATTTTTAATAAACTAGTTTTTATAATAAACTAACATTATAAAAGCAGAGACATTTTACTGAAGATTATGAAGAAGAAATAATACCAATACACAAAGTGGGAAATTTATAAAGAAGGCAGGATCTCTGAATTATTCTGGTTGTTTTGTAAGTGCTAGGCCTCTTATAAATTTTAGTTTTCACCAATAGGTTCACTTTTATCTTGAGTACTGGGAGTTTTGATCTCTTAATTAGTTGCATATTCTTCGGATCTTAGTTTCCTCTGAGTAATAGACAGGCATCACCAATAAATATAGTTATCTTAATAAAACTCATATTTTAGACTTTTCAGCCTTAAATTTTCTGCATTTATCAAAATAAATTCTACTTAAGAATTTAGGGTTTGGATTCATGTTGGGACCTTAGGCACATCAAATACACCAACCTTCTTTGTTTTTAAATTTATAAAATAGGGTTCGGTAAATACCTGTTTTATCTTACAAGAATTTGGACATCCAGTTTTGTTTTTCACATAAAGCCTTCTGGAAGATAGTAAGAGCTGTAGTTCTTAATAAATTGATAAATGGGGCCTGCCGCCCCCCCCAAAAAAAATAACCCAAAAAACTCCTAAAAATCAGTAGCCCTACCATTAAGAAATTTTTGAAGAAAACATATTTGATTTGAATATATCACATTTTATAGAAATTTAATTCAGTATTTTAGACCTTTTCTCCCCACCCCCTAATTTTAGTTAAATGAAGAGATTGGAATAGATTCTTTCAAAAGCTAATATTCTGTGATTTGATCCTATTAAATTAATTTTTCAACAAATAGAATATTTTCATTTATTTATCCAACAAATAAGCATTGAGTTTGTCAATCAAGATATGTCCCCTGCCATCAGAGAATAGTAATGGGGACTTTGGTCATTAAATAACTGAAAGTCGGGCTGGCCCGGTGGCGCACTGCTACAGTGCGCCGCTTCCACTGAGGGTTCGGATCCCACATACAGACCGGTTCCCGCTCACTGGCTGAGCGAGTTGCGAGAGCAACACCGAGGGTTGCGATCCCGTTGCCAGTCCTGGTCCGGTACAGGTGCGACACTGAGGGTTGCAATCCGTTGCCGGTCATGAAAAAAGACAAAAAAGGAAAAATAAATAAATAAATAAATAACTGAAAGTCTTAAGTACTATTATGGTCTTATGTACTATCAAGCTACATGGGTGACCAGTTATCAACTTGGCTTTAAGAATCATATCTCCCAAAGGGAAGACCCTTGAGATAAAAGTATGAACAGTTTTCCCGGTGGGTTGAGTAGGGAGGGGTATAGAGAAGAGCTTATGTAACAGACGTGTTCACAGTGAAAGAATACAATCTGTCAGTGGTCTAATTTTAGTAGAATAACTGCATATCCCTCATGCCTTAGAATATAGGGTTATGTGTTGGTTTATTCCAGCAAATGAAAATTTCTTTCATTTATTTTCTGTGCTTTTTCCCCATCAGCTTTTAAAAATCTACTACTACATCTATTCACTTACGTTGAATTCTTGATTTTAAATGATGATCTACAGCAGCTGTAGCCTGACTGGTGTCCCATACAGGCTGATGACTCAAACATCAGAATTGCTGTTCAGTTTTGAGTTTTCTAGATCACTTGTGAATTTGATTGCTTCTTTGCTTTTTGTTTGTTTTAAGTTGACAAAACTTTTTCCACGCTTTGTAACGTTTAGTGTATAAAGCAAATAGCAAATTATGAAGTCCTTAATAACTAATAAAACAGGAATCTATACATTGTCACATAAATTGGAAAGTCAGGTAGAATATCTTGTTTTTGGAGAGCCCCAAACCTCTGTTTTATTTTGAGGTTATTTGACTGAACAATGGTGCTATTAATAATGATAAGGAGACTACATAGAGCATGGACTAACTGGATCTGGAGAAGTTTAAATTAGTGCTAGTTAGAAAGAAGCAAAGCTGCAGGGGACCTCAGATAATGCCTCATCCTGTCCTGTGATTTGACAAATAAGAGGTTTAGCAGTTTAGATAATTCACTTAGAAACTGAATCAGAACAGCTACTCCAGGATTTTCTATTGAATTGTAAGGGAAAACCAGTGTCTCCTGAAATGTTTGCTGTAATAACCTAAAAAAGGAAGACACTCCATTTTCTGGTCAGTGTATATTTCAAATTTTAAACATTTATTGAGCACTGTTACACACCGTGTCAAGTTCTTTGGATCTTAAGGTGAGTAAGACAGCCTTTGTCCTTTGAGGAGATTGCAAGATTATTTAACATTTAGGAGCTGAGACAGATTGGCCTATGCTGCCTCTTCCATTGCAACAGAGCTGTGTGTGATCTGTCCCCTTGCTTGTCACTCCACTTCATCTTCCTTCTGCAGATTTAATGCTATCCAGTCATGCTGACCTCCTTTCAGTTCTTTATATCAACAATACCTCTTCCCATCTCAGGGTTTTTGTACATTCTGTTCCTTCTGCTTGAAAATACTTGAAATATTAATTTCCTTTTTTAAAAAACTAATTCACTTCTCATCTTTTAAATTATACTTCACCAGAGAATATCTGTTTTTCAATACAACCCTTACTGACTCCACTCCCTGCTGTGAAACCTATAGTTCTCTTAATCTTTTCCTTGTTTTTTTTCTTGTATAGCATTTATTGTGTATTCTACATTTATTTGTATGATAATTAAATTATTTATCTCCTCGACAGACTGCAAGCTCCCTGGGGGCAGATATTAGTTCACTGTTATATCTCCAACACTTAGCATAACTACAGTAGGTGTTGGAACTCTTCCTTTCTAAAGCTATTCTATTGCTTTAAATCAGTGTTTAGTTTTTTGTAAAAGGCAAGATTATGAACATTTTTGGCTTTGTGGGCTACATGATCTCTGTCACAACTCTGCTGTTGTAGCAGGAAAGCAGCCACAGATAGACGCTATGTAAAGGAATGGGTATATTCCTGTTCCAATGAAACTTTATTTAGTAAAACAGTAATCAGGCTGTAGTTTGACCTCTGCTGTAAATCATCTCCTAATTTTGTTGGATTTAAAAACTCTCATTATGCAATCTTGATAATCCTCCCTAAGGGTTTTTAAAAAATGATTCCATTTTTGTATGGTAGATGTTAGAGGTGATTTTTTTAAAAGACTGATGTTGAAATAACTTTTCACTTAAAATACAATCTTAACAGTGTTATAACACAAAGATGAAGTGTTTGGATCCTGGAACCTGCCAGCTGCCAAATAATAAAAAAGGAAAAAATAATGTAATCTTTACATTAATTATATATTTTTACTTTCTCCAGTTTAACTAATAGGCACGTACTTTTATTTTTGGTGGCTGGCCTGGGTGGGGCAGGTACTTTAGTTAACTACATTTCTGTTTAAGTAAAACAGCTTCTTTATGTTAATTTAGAAATGAAAACACTGTTTTGGTTTTGGGATAGACTAAAATGTAGATTGAAATTTTATAATGTGTTAGGTTTTCAAAAAAGACAATCTATTTTTATAACCTGATGCTTGAAATGCTATATGATATTATTTTGTTTTTAAATGACAAATTAATATCCAAAGGTGCTGTATTACAATGAAAAGCAAACTGACTATAAGCACCAATGTTTATTTATTTATTTATTTTTAAATATTGTTGTTTGAAGGTCTACAATCATCTTTTTGTGCTAGATGAGAGATTTGATCTGATTAATCAAACTGAAAGGTCTGGATCTCAGGCATGTTTGTGGAATCATTTTTATGTTTCTCAACTTACATTTAATATCTGAGTTTCCTATACTTTATCTTTAAGCAATAGTCCATTACAGGTATAAAATGAATGTTACATGAGAAAAAAACTTAATGTTTGGAGTTGTTTAAAGAAAAACTTCAGACGAAATAAGTTTGGTAGAGTTTATTTGAGCATTGAAGCTCAAAAGTGGAAGAGTTTCAGAGAGCCCTGTATTAGCAGGAGACTTTTATAGGCTGAACACTGTAGCAAAGTAATTACTTGATAGGCTACAGTAAGGCATTTGCCTTATTTGGGTATGATTTGGTGGAAAGTCCCTAGTTAGAAGTTAGTTGACAGTTTCTGATTGGTTAAGCTTCAGTTTTCTTTTACTGCTTACATTGAGCTTCAGATTGCATATGAGGGAACTCAAGGCACTGGAGCCATCTCAGCCTAATGGCCTCACAACTAAATTTTATAAAAAGAAAAACAACCATAATGACATATAAGGGCACCTCAAAAAGTTTGTGGAAAAATGGAATTAAAAGATAAAAATAGTGCTGATAACACCAAGGTCCAGGGTTTGATGCCTATACTGGCATCAAACATGTCAATGCAATCTTTTTGACATTAATTGAAGAAAAATGGGTGTCCCTTTAAAGACTTTTTAAGATTGGGAAACAAAAAGAAGACAGAAGGAGCCAAATCTGGACTATAAGGGGGATGCCCTTGTTTGAGAGGAATGAGCAGGAACATTGTCATGGTGGAGAAGGACTCTCTGGTGAAGCTTTCCCTGGGAAATTGTCTGCTAAAGTTTGGACTAACTTTCTCAAAACACTGTCATAATAAGCAGATGTTATCATTCTTTGGTCCTCTGGAAAGTCAACAAGCAAAATGCCGTAATCGTCCCCAAAAAACTGTTGCCATGACCTTTTCTATTGACTGGTGTGCTTTTGCTTTGATTGGACCACTTCCACCTCTTGGTAGCCATGGCTTTGATAGTGCTTTGTTTTCAGGATCATAGTGGGAAAGCCATGTTTCATCTGCTGTTACAATTCTTCAAAGAAATGTTTCAGGATATTGATCCCATTTGTTTAAAATTTCCATTGAAAGCTCTGCTCTTATCTGCAGCTGATCCAGGTGCAACAGTTTTGGCACCCATTTAGTGGAAGGTTTGCTTAACTTTAATTTTTTTTTTCCTTTTTGTCTTTTTTTGTGACCAGTAACGGGATCGCAACTCTTGGTGTCGCGCCTGCACTGCGCTCAACCAGTGAGCGGACCGGTCTCTACATGGGATCCGAACCCTCGGCGGGAGCGCCGCCGCACTCCCAAGCGCCGCACTCTACCGAGTGCGCCACTGGGCCGGCCCTTAACTTTAATTTTTTAGTCAGAATTGTGTAAGCTGAAACAATTGAGAAATCTATGGTGTTGGCTGTTGTTTCTGCTATTAATCGTCAGTCCTCAAATTTGGGCATTAACAAGATTAATTTTTCCTTACAAATTGATGTAGATGATCTGCCGCTGCAGGCTTCATCTTCAATATCGTCTTGTCCCTTCTTAAAATGAGTTATCCATTTGTAAACTGCTGATTTCTTTGGAGTGCTTGACCCATAAACTTCTCGTAAAGCATCAGTGGTTTCACCATTCTATTACCCAAGTTTCTCCATAAATTTGATGTTCTTGCTTCAGTTTCAGCAGAATTTGTGTTTCTCTGATAGGGGCTCTTTTCAACTATAAATGATGCCAATAATATCTTTTATAGCTCCTGTACCACATTCTGAGGATCATTCACTGCATTTAATTGTCATGTCTCTCTATATTTTATATATTTGTTTTTTCACAGATAATAGCTGTAGTAAAAATTATCATGTCTCTTTAATCTTTCTTATTCTGAAACAGTTCCTCAGTCTGCCTGCCTGTACTGCTCCACTCCTCCTCTTTTCCCTTTCTTGACCTTCACAGTTTTGAAGAGTGCAGACCAATTATTTTGTACCCAATTTGAGTTGGTTTGATGTTACTTTATGATTACATTCGGGTTATAGATTTTTGGCCAGAATACTACAGAAGCAGTGTTGTATTCTCCTTCAAGCTACACAATTTCATTTTGTCCCAATATTAGTGACTGGCTAATCATTTTATAAAGGGTGAGTTTGACAGGTTACTCCACTGCAAAGTTACTACTTTTCTCTTTGTGATTAATAAGTAATTTGTAAGATTTTGAGATGATGTAGATATCCTAATATTTTCACTAGCTATTCACTAGTCTTAGCATCCAGTGGTGCTCTTCTAATTTCTTTCCTTTCTTCTTTATTGATTTTTTAAATTCCATATGGAGTCATAGATTTTTATTTTGCACATTGTACTCTAATCCATTGTAATCATTATTTATTTTGATGCTGAAATTGCCCGACAGTTCACCAGTGGTAGCCCCTTCTAGCTGGCTTCAGTGTGTTTAACATGTCCCTGTCATTGTTGAGTGGTCTTTTACTTTCTTGCACAAGATATTGCATGCTTATCTTTTACTTTTCCTGCCCTACCCCAATCAGTCATTTCTTCAAAGAGCCCTAGTTTTAGAAGAAAGTGTTTAGAAATCAAGATCTGGATGTTCATTGTTGCAAGGAGTCATTGCTTCTATATACTCTTAGCAAACAGCTAGGAAGTATATGCATGAATGTATGTTTGCATGTGTATTTTTATGTCTCTATGTTTTTAATATTAAATATATATGTATAATATAAAAATGAAAACAATGAGTTTGATATCTCCAAATCAGAGCTAACACCCTGGGGTATATCCTAGTTTTCCTTAAGGAGGACATTTAAAAATCATTTATTTTAAAAATTGAAACACATCATTACTGCCTGTAACAGTATGTAACCCTTAGCAACTAGTTTACAAATTTGGCTATAAAGTAACCAATTTAGCAGCTATGTTGACTATTCCTGATTCTATTACCATGTTGGTTTCTCACCCTTTATTTTTGAAAGTTGATGGTGTATCAACTCATGATGTGGCCACCCAGTTAAATGAATATGTTGGTACCACAATAAACTTCATTGTAGACTTGAATTCCTTTTGTCTGAATTACTTAAAAAAAAACTCCCTCATCTGCCAGCTTCACCTATAACTTGGCTCAGTGTTTAAAGAAATCATTGTCATTTTTTTTTCTTTTTAACTTTGTATTATGGAAAGTATCAAACAGACCTAAAAGTGAACCTTCATGTACCTAAACATTCAGTTGCAGTAATTATCAGCTCGGCTCCTCTTGAGGGAAATCCCGACAACATATAAACTTATCCATAAACATTTCTGTATATATTGCTTAAAAGATAAGGACTCTTCTTAACATAATCACAATCTATTATTATACCTAAAAAAGTAAAAAATAATTCTGTAATAAAATTAAATATATAATGAGTCTTAAAAATTTCCCAGTTATTACATAGGTTACTTTTTAAAGTTGGTTTGTTCAAATCAGAATCCAAATAGGTCCACATATTGCATTTGTTTGTCTTTGATTTCTCTTTTAATGTATAGGTTCTCCTTCCCTTTTTCCCCTCCCTCTTTCGTTTTCTAAGTATCTGGGTTGTTTGGAATATAAAGTTTCCCATATATTTTTTTTTTTTTGTCTTTTTTCGTGTCCGGCAACGGATCGCAACCCTCAGTGTCGCACCCGTACCGGACCGGGACCGGCAACGGGATCGCAACCCTCGGTGCCGTGCCCGCACCTCGCTCAGCCAGTGAGCGGGAACCGGTCTGTATGTGGGATCCGAACCCTCGGTGGGAGTGCCACCGTGCTCCCAAGCGGCGCACTGTAGCAGTGCGCCACCAGGCCAGCCCAAGTTTCCCATATTTTGGACTTTGCTAATTGCATTGCCATCTTGTCGTTAATATGTTTTTCTGTCCCCTAATTGTCCTATAAACTGGTTGTTAGATCTAGAGGCTCGATCAGATTAAGATTTTTGGGGGGTCAAGAGTGCTTAGTAATTGGTGGTGTACTAAATTAGGAGGCATGTTAATTTTCGTATGTCTCATATTAGTGGTAATTGATGATTATTACTTAGATTCATTTTTTCATTAGGGATTTGTAAAATGATATTCCAAGTATATTATTTCTTCATTTATTAGTTGAATTACTTCAACAAGGGTCCATTTTCTCCAACTATTTGTTTACCTAGAGGTACAGTTCATATAGGAAAGGCAGGTGAAATGCTTGATTCACCAGTTCTTAAAATAATGAGTTGATTCTCTGTGTTCTCCAAAAGGTGAGATCAATTGTTTTTTTATAAGAACCATTATGAACTTGTGGATTTAACATTTTGCTGTGTTTCAATCCATTGCAATTATTTCTTACTGATGCTCAAATGATCCCTTCTTTGTTAGTGGGATCCTCTTCATATTGGCTTCCTAAGTCCCTGGGACACAACTCCAAAAGTCTTTGATAGCCTAATTTCTTTCTGATATGACAGGTTTTGTACATATTCTCCCCCTACCTGGAGTCAACTATTTTTCTAGAAAGCTGTGCTTCCTTTTATTGGGAAATGGTATTTAGGATCCATAATCTGGGTGCTAGAAGTGAAGGAACCATCTTTTTTCCCTTTTTAAACAATAAATATTTATTATCTCATGCAGTTTCTATGAGTAATAATTCTGAGGAGGCTTAGCTGGATGGTATTGGCTTGGTGTCTGCTGTCAAGGTGGCTTACTTACATACTGAGCAAATTGATGCTGGCTGTTGGCCTGAGATCTCAATTCCTTACCAGGTGAACCTTTTCTTAGGGCTGCTTAAGTATCTTCATGACATGGTAGCTGGCTTTTTCCAGAGCGAGTGATCTAAGATAACGCCTTTTAATTCATTTTTCTACTCAAAAATACAGCATAGTGCTCTGCTGTGGATCCAGACTTCCTGGTGCTGACACTTACTAGTTATGTGGTGTTAACTTTTTTATGCCTTACTTTCCTTAGCTATAACATTTAGATAATAATATCTACCTAATAGGCCCTATAATGCAGGATCTTTTTGACGGTTCAGAGAATTAGAACAGTCTCTGACACTTAGTGAGTACTCATGGTAAGCACTCAGCCTGCTGCTGGTAGTATTATTATTGTTAACATACTGGGATGAACTGAAGACCTGAAACCTAGTCATTAAATTGCTCTTGACAGAAATAATCTTCCTTTTTTTTTTTTAAAAGATGACTGGTAAGGGGAATCTTAACCTTGACTTGGTGTTGTCAGCACCACGCTCTCCCAAGTGAGCTAACCAGCCATCTCTGTATAGGGTTCCAAACCCTTGGCCTTGGTGTTATCAGCACCACACTCTCCCAAGTGAGTCACGGGCCAGCCCTATAACCTTCCTTTCTATTTGCCAAAAATTGCCATGACAGAAAAATTGTTTATAGATTCCAGATGATCCCAAGTATGGTAGAAGATTGTGTTAGAGAACTATAACCACATCTGTTTGATTATATATTCAGAGGATCTTTCATTCCTAATCTGTGTTCATGTAAATTTCAGTATAGGATATGTGTCATGTAATGTGACCCAGTAGGAAGCCAAGCACCTTTTAATATTTTATTTTAAAATATAGATTCACAGGAATTTGAAAAAAAAAAAAAAAAAGTACAGGGAGGTCCAATGGACCCTTTATCCCAATGGTAACATCTTGTATAATTGTAATACAGTATCAGTTTTAAACAATCAAATTTCATTTAGCAGAAATTGACTGAGCAGCTATTATATGCTAGCTTTTGGGGGAGGGGGATATAAAAGATTAGACTGTGACCTTGTGCAGTTCTATCTTCTCTCTGAATTCTCAATCGCAATTGTTTCTAAAAATGTTTTTTATTTTGGCTACTTATTGTTGAAACTTACATTAGCAGTTCTTTTAATGTTAAACATTATGTTATTCCTCACATTCATATTTACTTTGTTTTAAAACCATTTTTGCATTGTGTCTCCACCTTTCATTTATAATCTTTATAGCAACAGAACCATGTTGCTTTCATTGTCTTATTTTAATCACGTGCCAGTTTTGCAGTGCTACCAAGTCTGGATCTGAGAGGCAGCTTGTGTGAATCATTTACATATATTTCTGTTTATATTCCTCAAATTAATTTGATACTTCATATTTTTCACCCAATTACATGTTCAAAGCAGATTTTTAATAATTCATTTTAAGAAGGAATTTGTCATATGTAGGATTTAAAAACTGGCTCAAAGAGCAGAAGATATTAAAACAATAGCAGAAACCATACATTATGTAGGACTTCAAATGGTAATTGCTAAACATTTGAATATTCCCAAAAATGTGAGTCTGTGTCTCTCTGTATGTCTCTACATGTTATTCCACTAGGGACTTGCACAGATAGGTTTTGTACAATATCCTTGCTGTTATTGTCAGCCATAAACAAATTACACGTATTTAACAAGTTAATGTCAGATTGGCCAGGAGCCACTGGGAGGTGTGTACTTAGTGACATCAGCTGGCAAAGAGCCCTGGTAACAGGGAGGGCTGGAAGGGTAGTGGAGAGAGAGGAAGGAGGGAGGGAGAGAGAGAGACGAGAGACTGACTGTATCTGGGGATTCTGGCAAGGTGAAGAGCTGGTCTGTTTGGCAGGACCTTCCCATCTGGGATCCATCTGTGTTTCCCTGGAATGGGACAGGCAGCTCTAGTCAGTGAGAAATCGCAGATGTGAGAGAGCTGACACATGTCCAGCTAATGAAAGGAGGAGGAAGGCTGGTCTCAGATTGGGCTTTGAAGATTAGGAGGATAAAAAGAGGAGCTTTTTAATATCTATTTCAAATAAATTTGGTGTATTAAGAATCTGGATTGTTATAATTTGGGCATTTGGGGTAAGTACCTTTTAATTTAGTTTTGGGGGCTAAAGTGCACAATTCTCTGTGTTTTGAAAGCTTTTTACTTATCACAAATTATAATGATGTCAGTGTTTCTTGATATTTGATACGAGTTCAGCCTTTGACTACTCAGTTTTGTTTTGATGCTTCATTTTGCTTATTTTTAATCTCATATTTCAGTTGTCACCTTTGTATTTGAATGCCATGCCTTTTGAATGGAAACTTCAGTAAATTATCAGATGTAATGTATGGATTATACAGCTAGGAAAGTAGCCCCACAAATATTTCTGTAAGGTATTCCATATTAGATCCTTCTGTGATGTTTTGAGGGATTTTTTTTCTCCTTCAGTATGTATAATACAAATATGCAGTGTTAAAAAGATGGCTAGTAAAATACTTTCCTACTGTCAGGTTTTATTTTAATATATTTAGGCAAATTACAACTAAAAGAGATTGCAGTAAAACTAGTAGCCTTTCTTCATTTTAGATATGTTTAACTCTTTTTCATTACATTTTGCTTCTATACTGTCTTTTTGTCTTTATGTCCTACATACAAAATAAATAAGTAACGTCAACAAATCTTGAATTGTGAGTCTAGGGTAGTTTTGTGATGCAAGAAAAAGCTTTCAAAGGCAGAATTGTTCACATGCATATAACTACTGTATTCTATAGTTCTTGTTAGTGATACCTTGCTTAGCTTTTTGCTATTTGTGTATATTCATGTTTTCAAATTCTCCAAATTCAGACACCTCTGAGAAGAACATGAGTCTGGGAGTTACACATATTGTATAGCCATTATTCACTAGTTCTCTAATCTCAAGCAAGCTACTATTCTTTTTGGATCTCTATTTTGTATAATTCCTGACTCATGTTCTTATGGGGGAAATTTGTCTGGCACATAGAAGGCATACAAGTTAGTTTCAAAAGGTCCTAGACGTTCATTTTTCTGCTGTGAGAGTTTCCTAAATCCTCTGTATTTAAACTTCATTTCTTGGGCAAGAATGGGTTTTGTCAATAGCTCTAGTTTGCAGGGCACCTTTCCTCTTACCATACCCACCTCCCAGGTCATCTGCATCTGTTTTAAATGTTATATGTTAAATTTGTTATGCCTCACTATGATTACAAATAGTTGGAAAGCATTCTAAGTATTATAATTCAAATTAACTTGTTACACTATACCAGAATAGAAGAACTTTGAAAAAGCCAACAAACAGGAGTGAGGTACTGAATTGTGTAGCTTTGTGATAACACTGTTTAAGCTGTATTTTTTTTTCCTAGAAAATTCTATGAGTTTTCAAGTAGGAATTTTAAAACATACTTTCATTCCTTAAAGTTCTTCAACCTTTACCTATATCAGTTGGGCAATTATTTTAAGAGGATAGCATAATAGAACTATTTAATTCCTTCTTTCAATTTTATAGTCAGATTTCTTGAGGAGGAGGAGGAGACTTTTTAAATGGTCCTTTTTACAAGTTTTCTTCTCTGCCAAATTCATTAAATGATTTAGCAAATATATAGGGGCTTCTGTTTTTTAGTTTTTGCTTTTTATTTTGGGGGGGCTTCTGTTTTGGGGTGTGTGTGTGTGTGTGTGTGTGTGTGTGTGGTGGTACAGGGATCCGAACCTGTGACCTTGGTGTTACCAGCATGACGCTCTAGCTTCTGTTTTGATAGGTCCAGTGTTCAGCAGCTTTGATAGATCCATAAACAGCATATTAGAGGATATGGTGTTTATGTTGAATTCACATGAGCAAACACTTTCCTTTGCACCCCAGGAGATATGCTTCTAGGTATAAGTGGGGATAAAAGGACTTAATACTGAAGTGTAGTGTAGGCTGGGGTCTCTTGTGGAGGGCCTGAAAAGGGATTTCATACCACTATATGTCCATGCTAGGAAAACATTTGATGCTAGAGTTTCAAGAAACATAAGAAATAATAAATACTTGTTTTAATATTGCACACAAGTATTGGTATTCAGCTCTATACCCCACAGGTATGTATATTCGACTGTGTTTCAGTTTTAAAAAGTAATCATTTTAATATGTGAAGATCCACTGACTATAAATAAAGGTGGTTGATTAAAAGTCCTGCTAAGACCAGACAGTTCAGGAGAGTAGTTGCTTGTTACCAAGATTATAACCAAGATATCTTTGAGTTGAATACTGGAGAAAATCATAGTACTTTCTGAAGACTGAAAGCATCCTGAGAAGACTTTCTGCTATGAAAAGAGGAAACTCTCCCAAATTGCCTTCCAGAAATGACCCAAGGATTTTTTACATAGCAAGGGTCCATGTTGGACTGAAGGTATATAATGCAATAATGTATTTACTGGAGATGAAGATAATGACATTTAAATGGCCTCTTTGGAACATCAAAAAAGAATGAGTGCTTTTGAGTTTGAATGAACATATTTTGTATCCAACTGGAAAAATTCAAGTGGATCTGAAAGATTTGTTGGGTCAGTTCATTGATGGTTATTTTTAAGGCCATTCAGTGTTAGAAGTGCTTATAAGGCCTCAGTAATGACCTATGGACAATGTTAGAATTGGAAAAGATCTTAAGGATAATCTAGTCAAACACATTATTTTATAGATAAGGGAAGTTAAGGGAAGGATAATGGGGTGGTAGAAGGTCTGCCTGACCTAGAGTTTAATACCCTAGTTGGTGGCTGAGCTTGGACTGGACTTGTATTCTGAGTTTTCAGGACATTGATTTTACAAACACTTTTTTATTGTCTGTTGTGTGTGATAATATGGTGAGGGTATGATAAAATATGATTAAAAAGGTGAAATCCCATAGAGATAAAGTACACATGAATGCACAAAAATGGGAAGTCCTAGAAATTAGAAGAGAACCTTCATGGAAGAGGATAGCATTTGATCAGAATTTAAAAGGACAGGAAGGAATAGGACTCTTCACGTTTGGAAGGAGCATAGTGGATGAATGGAAAGGTTCACTTTTCACTGACCTCGCTAGGTGCCTTAAAGTAGACTTTGTTAAATGCATAGTTATACAGTGTTAATTTCTACTATGTTTTAAAGTATGTCTGGCTGTTGCTGTCTTTCCAAATCCAAGAGTGGCTGTTTGTTTCATATATGTATTCCCCCACACCCCTTTTAAATTTGTGATTTATATACTAGGAAGCTATAATTTAAAGGGTTTCTACTATGATGGACTGTGTGGGTTGTTTGATTTTCCCTCCAAGTGCAAGTCAGTAAATAAAAGAATCAGTGGTGGCTGTTATCTTGCAGAAAAACAACCTGTTTATATTTTCACTGGCTGATGGGCTTTCCAAACAGCATTTAACTTTTAAGAGCTATGTGGCGACACAGATTTATGCTGGTAAATTTAAAATGCATATGGACTTATTTTCTAAAACATGCCAAAACCTGCAAAAGCAACTCTTTGTGCTTTGTTTAAAGCAACAGCTAGTGGAAGTCCCTTTATCATTCAACCTGAGCAGCTTGTTAGAGATGCCTAGCTAGGTGGGGTGCAATTCTGTGTGGAATTTGTGTGTACATATTATTTGCAACTGCCTCTCATAGCTAGAGCTCTGAAGTAAATAGTATATATATATAGTAGGTTACCCCTTATCCACGGTTTCAGTTACTCATGGTACAGTACAATGAGATATTTTGAGAGACCACATTCACATAACTTTTATTACAGTATATTGTTATAATTCTATTTTATTATCATTGTTGTTAATCTCTTATTGTGCCTAATCTGTAAATTAAACTTTATCTTAGGTTTGTATGTTTAGAAAAAAACCTAGCATATACAAGGATTCAGTACTATCCATGGTTTGAGGCATTTATTGGAGGTGTTGGAAAGTATCCCCTGCGGATAAGGGGAGAACTACTATATTTTCATTTGGTTGTGGTAGGTAGGACTGGTGGAGGAAAGGCAGTGAATAGATTGTAAGTTTTGGCATTAGGCTCTGTAACCATGAGCTTATTGATTGATTGGTTCATTCATTCATTGTTTATAAAAGATGACCGTAAGGGGATCTTAACCCTTCACTTGGTGTTGTCAGCACCACATTCTCCCAAGTGAGCTAACTGGCCATCCCTATATAGGAATCTGAACCCTTGGCCTTGGCGTTATCAGCACCACACTCTCCCAAGTGAGCCATGGGCCGGCCCTACCATGAACTAATTTAACCTTCACCTCCAAGCCTCAGTTTTCTCAACTGTAAAATGGGAGTAAAAATGAATTCTAAGGATTAAATTACAAAGTAACTAGTATGATACTTGCTGTTTGAATACTCAATAAGATTTATTTTTATGTATGATTTTCCTTAGTCTCCCCCAAAACATTGAAGTCACAATAATTAAGAGACTTGGTTAAAATGTGTTTCTTGCATATTTTTAATATGTCTCACTTCAGACTGACAAGGAACCAATCCTACTTCCTTAACTAATTCTTAGTCATGGGAGAAGGGTGCATGTAGAGAATGCAGCAGCCTTAAAAACTCAAACCTGTTGCTGTGTGGCAAGCTGTTAATGTTTAGGGACCTTGCATTACTTACCCTGCTGGAAGAGCTGGGGGATGGGCCACTTTGAGGGTGACAGATGTGCCCTCTGCTGCAGGCGGGCGCGTGCCGGTTCTGTCCCTCCGTTCCCAGCACCAGGTGCAGCCATTGTTCTAGCTGGTCTCTCTTCATCCGGCTTCGTCTGTTACTCTTCTCTTTCTAGCTCATTGTTTCTGTAGGAAATTAGCATTAAAAACCCATCTGAAACCCCCATGTCCCTCAACTGCAGGTGACTGTTATTGGCCCCAGCTGCCACCCTTGCGCCTGATTACTTCCATATGGGTCTGTGCAAAGTAGTAGTAGCCATTTATTGATTTCCACTACAACCCCCACCCCTATTACTCAAACTATAATACCCTGAAATCTATTAGACCCCCAATAGGCTATATAGCTCAGTTGGCACTACAACTGTGATGAACGTTTTACAAGCAAAACTAATTACACCCTCTTTCTCCCCCCTTCATCAACTCCTCCCTAAATATTAAATGTAGGAAAACCAGAGTGTTGTAAGTGGAATAGTAAATCTTTTAAATGTCTGGAGATGAATCTGAGTAGTAAAGCTTTTAGGCTTTGGATGGGCTTTTATGGAAAATTTTAGTCACTGCTTTAAATATTTCATACCACATCCATTGTATTCAAGGAAACCATGGCCATGGCCCAGTAGGCCCCCTAGGGTGGTGGAGGGAGGATATACAAATTTTCATCACTTGGCTTTTTGGCATATAAAATTTAATCAGTTTGGGCAGTATGAAAGGGGCCTAGTTTAAAATGACAATATGTTTTGTGGGAAAAATTACATGTGATTGGTATTAGTGAAATCCTTTACTTTTGCATTATTTTGTTGTTTGTTCTCTGTGTTTGCACAAAGTTATTCTAGTTTACTTATTAGAATAAATACCACAGCAAAAATGTTAGTGTCTTAGGCTTCTTTCTTTCTTCATCAGTAAACAAATTTAAGTGTTCCATTTTGATTGTTCAAAATCAAGATTGTAATCTCAAACAGGTGATTTAAGTACCTGTCTTAAAACCTTACATCGAATTTTAAGGATAGTCCGAAGTTGTTACTGGCTCCTGACGAATTGTATTGTGACCTTGACAAAGTTACTACCCCTATCAGTGAAGAGTATTCTGGTAGCCTTTAGAAGTTAACAGCCCAGGAAATCAAAGGGGAGGAAATTGACTTTTGATTGCTGAGTGTTTAGCTGTGCAACCTAGTTTTAAAGTAAAATCTTGAGTTTACAGCATTTCAAACTAAATTATTTAATAATCCTTACATTTCAGAACAATCAGTCCCAAACACAGTTTCAGTATTTTAAACTTAGATACGCGGAGCTTTTATTCATAAATAATTACAGAAAATGGGATTATTTGTGTTCGGGAAATTTTTTTGCCTTTCTTCCTTCTTTCCTTTCCTTTCTTTTACTTTCTTTCTGTTCTGTTTTTTTCGGAGTTTAAAAAGATCCTAGAATGTTGGGGTCGGCCTGTGTCTCACTTGGGAGAGTGTGGTGCTGATAACACCAAGGCCACGGGTTCAGATCCCATATAGTGATGGCCACTTTGCTCACTGGGTGAGCGTGGTGCTGACAACACCAAGTCAAGGGTTAGGATCCCCTTACCGGTCATCTTTTAAGGGAAAAAAAAAAAAAAAAAGATTCTAGAATCTGAAAAGCCCCTGGCAACCAACATTTTACCTGACAGCTGCTGTAAAGGCAAACCCGCAAGTAAAGCAGTGTGATTACATTTAGAACAGGTTGGGATTTGTAGTATTTGAAGAGTTTTTTGAGAGCTTTTAAATCTGCTCTCTCATTTTAAGCAATGGAGAAATGAAGTTTGGAGCTAGTAGAAGTGGGGACTGATTATAAGCACAGTATTTCTATAGATATTATTGTTTTGAGATATCTGCATGTGTGTTTAGCCCTTCTTTTTGGTACTTAGCAGAATGAGGGTTTCCTTTAGTGACTTGCCTTCTTTCGTTCTGTCAGTGTAGACACTGCAGAAACAAAGTCAGATAGAAAAAGGAGTTTGTAATCTAGTGTTGAGACTAATTTTTTATTCATTCCTTTTAATTTTAATCAGATAAGTTGCTGGATACTGGTGCTAATACCACAATGCAATTGACAGTAGCTTTTTTCCCCCTTGAATGAGAACTGTCTTTTCACAAGCAAATCATGCTTCTTTTTCCCCAAGTAGAGAAGCATGACAAATAGCCACATGTGCTTTGATTGCCCAGATAACATCTTTGGTGGAGGCTCATTAACAGGGCTGAGACTTGGGGAGGCAATTGCGGTACCTAGGGCTAAGGCACTCACTCTTGGGTCAGCCTTACACTTAAATTTTGGTCCCTAGCTGCTTCACTTACCTACCCCCCAGTTCTGGCCTTGTTCTTCAGTAATGTCTAAATAAAGTAGAATGGCAGACTTGGTGTGATTGATCTTCTAGAAATTTTTTTTTAATCTTTATTTTAGAGAATGAATTAAGATGTTTCTCTGCTTTTCCAGCTAAGGAAACCATCTCTAACACCAGATCTTTTAAAGTGTGTCTCGTGGTGAGGGAGGAAGAACTGGTGATTTGTCTTGGGGATTTTGTTTTGTTTTTTTTTGTAGTCAGCTTCAAATACTCTATTACAAAATTTTTAAGGTCCTTTGACTTTTTTGGTTTGTTTCTTGTTCATGTGCCGCTTTATTCTATTCGCTCACATTTTAAATACACCCATCAGTATATGCTCTTAACTGGACAAATGAGAATAGTGGGTGTGTTTAAAGATAGATGTTTTGTTTCCATTATTTTGATTATTTTAATGTGTATACTTGACATAATAGTCAGATGTGAATTCACATATCCATCTTTTATTTAAGTACAGAGATCTTAGAACACTTTAAATTCAGCAACTTTCCTTTTCAATATGTTACTACTCTCTAGGATTTTGTTTCTACTTTTTGTTTATGCTCACTCCCAGCCAAAATAATAATTATTATTTTTACAGCTGATATTAATTTAGGTTTACCAACATATTTATCAAATTATCTGCTCACATTGCATGTTTATTATCACAATTTTTTCCTTGCAGGTGAATTTTCCTTCCTGCCAAAGTACATGTATTAATAGTCCTTAGAAGGAGGCTGGCCAGTTAGCTCTGTTGGTTAAGGAATAGTGTTATAACACCAAGGTCAAGACTTTGGATCCGCATACTGGCCAGACACACACACACAAAAAGGTTCTTAGAGTAACTGTGAGTGGTAAACTCTTTTTGTTTGTCTGAAAATATCTTTATCTTGCTTTTACCTAATGATGGTTAACTGAAGTTAGATGGTAAAGATTGACAGTTATTTTCCATCAGCACTTGGGAGTGGTGATTCCTATCGTTGGAGATGTGAGGTCTGTTTCCAGCAAAGTCATTTTTTGTTCTTTTTCAGTTGTGTTTTTTTCCCCTCTCTGGTTGGCATGTAAGATTTTCTTGTTTGGCTTTGGTGTTCTGTAGTTACACTATGACGAGGTGAGTTGTGGATTTATTTATGGTGCTTAGGATTTAGTGTACTCCTTTAATTTGAGGATTCAGGTCTTTATTCGTTATGGAAAATTCTTATTATCTTTTTGATAGTGTAGCCATTCCCCACTCTCATTTGCTCTTTTATTTCTTTCTAGAATTTGTGCTAGATATATGTTGGACCTTCTCATATGCTGTTCGCCATATTTCCTGTTCTTTTTTTTGTATTTTTTACCTTATGTCTTTATACTACAATCTGGGTGATTTCCTTAGATCTAACTTCCAGTGCTCTTCATTTTTCACCTCTGATATGCTCTTGAAAATGTCCCTCAGGCATTTCCTGTCTAGAAATTTTATTTATTTCTTTTACAAATATTCTAAACAACAATAACAACAAAAAACTTGAGTCCTGTTCTCTCATTTTCTTCTTTTTTTTTTTTTTGCAGCTGGGTGGTACAGGAATCAAACCCTAGACCTTGGTGTTATCAATACTCCACTCTAACCAGCTGAGCTAACTGTCATTTATCTCCTTGATCATTGTTTTGAAGAAATTGGGGTTTATTTAGGTACACAGTAAAATTCACTCATTTTAGGTGTGGAGTTCTATGAATTCTTAAAAACACGTACAATCAGGGCCGCCCGGTGGCGCACTGCTACAGTGCGCCGCTTGGGAGTGTGGTGGCGCTCCCGCCGCTTTTATTCATAAATAATTACAGAAAATGGGATTATTTGTGTTCGGGAAATTTTTTTGCCTTTCTTCCTTCTTTCCTTTCCTTTCTTTTACTTTCTTTCTGTTCTGTTTTTTTCGGAGTTTAAAAAGATCCTAGAATGTTGGGGTCGGCCTGTGTCTCACTTGGGAGAGTGTGGTGCTGATAACACCAAGGCCACGGGTTCAGATCCCATATAGTGATGGCCACTTTGCTCACTGGGTGAGCGTGGTGCTGACAACACCAAGTCAAGGGTTAGGATCCCCTTACCGGTCATCTTTTAAGGGAAAAAAAAAAAAAAAAAAGATTCTAGAATCTGAAAAGCCCCTGGCAACCAACACAAACAAACAAACAAACACGTACAATCGTATAGCCATCACCACAGTTAAGGCAGAGAACACTTCTGTCACCCCCTGAAAGTTCCTTGTGTCTCTTTATAATCAATCCCCTCCCCCATCCCAGTCCCTGGTAAACATTTATTTGTTCTCTGTCCCTATAGTTTTGCCTTTTTCAGAATGTCAAATAAATGGAATCATACAATGTGTAGCCTTTTGTGTCTGGCTCCTTTCACCTAGCATAATACATTTGTGTTGTTGCATTTATTAGTAGTTTGTTCCTTTTTATGGCTGAATAGTATTCCATTATGTAATAGGGTGACCATCTGTCCCAGTTTTCCCTGGCCCAAGGAAACCCTTCAGCTTTGCTTTTCCAGATAAATTTTAGAATAAGGTCTGTAGATTAGATGGTGATGTATTAATGTTAATTATTTTGATAATTGTACTGTGGTTATATAAGTAAATGTCCTAGCTCTTAGGAACTACACACTGAAATATTTAAGAGTATGGGGGTAAAATGTCTCTAGCTTACTCTCAAGAGATTTAGACAAAAAAAAAAAGTAGGTAAGTAGATAGATATGTAGATAGAAAAAAAAAAAAGGAAAGTGATAAAAAGAAAATGGGTCAATGAATTGGTGAATTTGGGTGAATGGTATCAAGAGAGTTCTTTGAACTATTTTGCAAGTTTGAGATTATTTCAAAATAAAAATGCTTTTAAGTTGGAATAAAAGAAATAGAGCACTGAACAATGGATGCCCACTAACAAACAAAAGAGGGTATGATATTAAGTGGTCGATTTAGGGTTGTCTGAAGAAGTAAACTGAACTGTGTTCTGAACTTTGTTTTCTTCAATGGCTGGCCAGTACAGGGATGAAACCCTGGACCTTGGTATAATTAGCACCACACTCTAACCAGCTGAGCTAACTGGCCAGCCTTGAGCTGTGTTCAGAGTGTCAGTAAAGAAATAGCTTAGTAGGTATCATAGGTAAGAATATAGCAAAATGGCCAGTGTGGTTATAATGTAGTAGATGAGGAGAAGAGGGTAGAGATGAAGCTAGACAGACAGGAGACAGCTCCTATAGAGGTTTGTAAGCCAGAGCGAGGAATATGAATCCTATTCTGAGTGATGGGTAGCCGTTGAAGGGTTATCAGTGGGGCAGTAATGTGATCTGATTTACATTGTATAAAGATTACTTTTCCTGTGGTATGGGGAAAAAGTTGTATAGGGGCATGGCTGAAAGCGGCAAGACCAAAAGTGAAAAATGTTAAGTTTGGACTAGGTTCATGTCAGTGGAAGATAGAAGAGGACAGATGATTTAGTATATTCTGGAGGTTGGTTGACTTTGCCAAACTTTTTGATGGATTAAATGTCGAGAGAGGGGGAAGGGTGCTTTCAAATAATTTTCAAATCTGTCCTCTTTGTTGTTATTCATCAACTCATTTAAGTATTTCAGTGTTCACTGTGTGCCAGGCACTATTGTAGGTATTGGAGTTACATCAGTGAGTAAAGCAAAGTCCCTGCCTTCATGGAGATTAAATTCCAGTGGGAGAGACAGAGTAAAGATGATTAATAAGATATATATATATATAAATATCAATATATATATGAGATGTTTTATATTTGTAATGTTGCAAAAATGAAAGGAAAAGAGTTTAAGAAGATCCAGGTTAAGCTGAGGAGGGTAGTTAAGGAGGGTCCCCACTGAGAGATGATGATTTTGAGAATGCAAGGAGATGATGGATGTAAGGGTTCAGCACTTATGTGGCACATTAAGTCTCTCACCTTTTGAGTACATATTATGATGAAGTTTGAGGAGGATTCTTCCTGTGGGACATAATCCTGACTCTACCTATGATGTTGCATTCATCTTTTTGAGTATGGGCAGAAAATAACCAAATGAATGGCTAAAGAATTTGGATTAAGGTTTAAAGAAGTACTGGTCTTGGTAAGGCAATGCGAAGGTACATGAGAAACATTTATGTGTAGTAGGTGACTAATTTAATAACAGAAAAATATACTTTTCCCTGTAAACAATTTGCAAGGTCATTTTGCTTTAACATTCATTTATATCTAAGGGTTTTGAGGTGCATACAGTAAAAGATTAAGACAACCCTTAAAATGGGCAGAGGATAAAGAATCACAGATTTGAGAAGTGGAATGAAGCTGTTGCTGCTCAGCCTTGCACTATCCTAGTTTTATTTTAGCTATAACAAGGTTGTTCCCTCATTCCCATCATCTGGTTAGTGATCACATACCTAGGAGAGACTTTTATCCTAACATAGTGAATGAGGAAAGATGTCCCCTAAAAAGGTGATAACCAGGCCAGTTCTTGGTGTATGAATGAATGTTAGCCTGGAGAAGATGGAGAGAAGAGTTTCAGTAAAGTATGAGATCAAGAGCATAGCCTTCTGTAGGTAATAGGGTTAAAACTCAAAGAGTTTTGTTTTATTTTTTATTTTTTTTATTGTAACATAGTTGATTGTACTTATCTGTGTGGTAAAGAATTGAATACCAATACCTGTGTGCAATATGGGATGCTCAAATCAGGATAATTAGTATATTCAACATTATACAGTGTATTCGTTTTTCATGTCCCTTGTTTTGTATTTAAGCAGGGAAGTGTATTTTTAAGTAGGTCTCCATTTTTGAGATGGAGGCTTCTGGGCAAAAGATGAATTTCATGGGGTCAGTCTTGAGTCAAGGAGACCATTTTGAGATGATTATGGTAGGTATAGGCAAGAGATGGTGAAGGTCTAAGCTTTGTGGAGTGGAGAGGGGCAGAGGATATGAAGTTGGGGAGTGTGTGATGAAAAGAATGATTGGGTTTAAAGTACAAATTTATTTATTTGTTTCTTTATTTATTTTGGCGGCTGGCCAGTACGGGGAGCCGAACCCTTGACCTTGGTGTTCTAAGGCCATGCTCTGACCAACTGAGCTAACTGGCCAGCCCCTAAAATACAAATTTAAAATGAAAAGATTAAATTGATCTTTTTTTTTTTTTAAATGTGTCTGATAAAGTGATTCTGTGCTCTCAAAGGGAGTTTGGATGAATAAGCTTGGGTACTGTATGTATTTTATTAGACATTTGGAGGTAGCAAAATAATTTCTAAAATATTTCTGTCAACGTCATTTTCATTTTTATCCGCAGGATGAAGAAGTAAATTCTGGGTTTTTTGATTAAATTAGCAGACCATATGGTGTTTACAAAGACTGACTGCTATGCGAGGTAGATGTGTTATTTTTCTCTTTCAGGATATGCTGCTTTACCTGATGCCAGTGTTCTGAAACATTTATTTTCTGGTCAACAGTATGTAAAGCAATTATTCTACTTCTATTTTTTTCTTGATGCCTCAATTGATATCACCATTTGTGTAGTGCTTAACTCTGCTTTTCTGTTTATTATTTATTATTTAAAACATTAAATCTTTACATTTATATAGGGCTTCCTAACCTCTTTTCATACCATAGCACACGTAGAAAATGAGAAGTTCTGATTGACTGTCCTAGGCCAAAGAAATAAATATCTCAGTAAACTTATAATCATTCACTTATCTCCAGTGTTCCTTGGCACACAGTTTGGGAAGTTCTGCCTTTATAGAAACCTTTCTATACAGTATCATAGTTAGTTAACTAGAATTAGGAAAGAGTTGCAGAGTCTATACTGTGTACCACATGTTATACTAGGAGCTATAAAAGTGAAGAGCTCCAGGAACTCACAGAGAGACAGGCACAGAAACAAATCATCTGTGGTACAGTATGACAAATGACATCCTAGAGGTGTTTATAAAGGGAAGTAAGAGTGCAAATGTGGGAGGATTTAATTCTGTCAAGGTGCAGTTGGAGGAATTATCAGGGAGGATTAACGAAGAGGGGATATTTGAGTTGGACCTTAAAGTAGGAGTTTCTAAAGTGTGTGAGACAGGGAAGCAGGACATTTTAGGCAGAGAGCGCAACTTGTTTTATGCCTACTTAATGTCTATCAGAAGTCTCCTCTTAATGTAAAAGTAGATATTGGAATTTAGGAGTATGCTCTGATGGCAGACATGGTTATTTGTCCTGCCAAACTGCCCATCTACCTTCCATTTACGTTGTTTGGATTCATTCCCCACTATAATATAGCCTTATATTTGCACTGTGCTTTTAATTTTCAAAGCTTTTTATCCTCTTAACAGCCCCCCAGGGATAGGAAATAAATGCCAGGTGTTAGTATTTTTATTTTTATAGAGGAGAAAACTGAGATGACATATCAGCATATATCAGTTCCTAGAAAAGAAGGTCTTTTTCTATTGCTTGATTGCAAAGGGTGCTATCCAACAGGAAGAACCTCTCTCAATTCTCTGGGCACAGCCTAGAGTGTTGACTAAGACAGTGACCAGGAGGGTGCTGGCAAGGCAGACAGCATGGTTGCTGATCACAGAGCTAACAAACAGCCCAATATCTGCAAGCTATAGCTGTAGCTTTTTGCTACAGTATATCCATATTTCTGCTCACACTTTTGAAGAATCACAGGGTTTGGAAGAATACAGGTTAAACCATTCCAAACTTACAAGTGTGTTCTATCTCTGGCAGTTTTATTCTATATTGGGTGGAGATGTCCATGAGGTTCTATAGTTGGTACTTTTCTCAGTTCATTTATTGCCATTGTCAGTCCATCTTCCCTACCCAATGTTAATTTAATGCCAAAGTAAGATTGAGCTATCATAATAGATGAATTGCGTGGGTGCTAATTGTGTCACTGAAATGTTTGCCAAAGAGTTTTTTTCCCTAGATGATTTTGTTCTGTCTCTGTGTCTGGTTATGTTTTAAGATATCAAAATGACTATTTTAACAATGATAAGCAGTGATGGCCTTTTATACTGGTTCTTAAAGTACCTGGATTTTTGGAAATAGTCAAAGAATGAACTTTCTGTATTGTTACTCTTAAGGAGCTATATTGGGAAGAGGAGGGCACTCTTGGTGTGGAGCCAATATTTTCAAAATCATGGTTTATTTGTTTTTACTCTTTAAGGTTGCCACTTCTCAGGCCATTCATTTGTCAGAATGTGCCTTTGTCAAAAGCCTCTCTGATTGTCAGTTGAAGACATAAATAGGTTCCTACATAATAGCTTCTACTTTTCCATCTTCTACCTTCTCTGGGGTCTGCTTCAGCCGATTCTCTACATTTACCTTCATATATTTGTGAAGAAAGACAGGAACTATAGAAGAATGTGAAGTCTCTTTGAGGTATCATCAATGTTCATTTCTTTTTTCTCATTAAATTCTTCGTCATGATGTACAAACTTCAGAGAGTCCAATAATAATTTACTCTTTCAACATCACTCAATTTAGATTTCTTTTGCTATAGTTATGGGGTCTGGAGCACAGCAGAGCTGTCACTCCTTCTTAGCTTTATGATCTTGGGGCATAATTTAACTTCCATGAGCCTTAGTTTCTGGTTGAGTAAAGTGGTAAAGATGATGGTACCTCCCATTGTCTTAGTGTTGTGTAACTAAGAAAATATTTTATATATAGTGCTTAGCACCGTTTTTTGCACATGATAAATGAATAAGTGGAAACGGAGAGTAGTGGTAGCTATAACTATTGTAGTTGCTTCCTATTATAGTTACTTCCTGGCTGTACCTAATTAAAATTTTTCCACATCTCTAAAATTTTGTAATGCTTTTGTAGGGCGGTTTCTATGTGATTGAATTAACTTACATTAAGTATTTATTTCCTTGGGAATATCCCATAATAGCAAGGAGTTGAGAAGTCAAGGCTATGAACAAATAGAGAATTTGAGCCTAAAGTTTAATATGGAAATGAGGTAAACAATTTCCATTTATTTGCAGAAAGAACCATAATCAAGGGAATTTTCTTAAATGAACTTCTGCTTGCACCCATTTGCTACTTCTCTCCCCTAGAGCTTTTAGCAGTTTCTCCATATTGCAAGGTTGTGGAGTTGCTATACTCTTTGTTGTCTCATGAGGCTGGCACAGCAACCCTCTGCTTGCAGTGCCTACAGCTACCATCCAAAGGGGCTAAACCACATGGCATTGCAGTGTATTTCCAGATGTCATTCTCTCTGTTTGGATGACTTGGAACTTAAGAGAGGTATTTGCTCTTGAATAGGAGAAAATAGTTACTTTGGCATAAAGCCCACCCTGACACCATTCCCACATCTGTTATTGATTTGAAGTGAATGCTGGTCAGTCAGGATGCAAGAGTGCTGGTCCAATTTTCAAGCACAGCCTTCAGGATGAAATAGTGAAGGAAATCTGAAGGATTGCATAACTGGCTATTCAGAGAACCTGAAAGAAGACCCTTTCATAGCTATTGTACAGAGATAGCCCAAGTGATTTCCACATGTTGAGAATATATTATAATATCTATATCCAGAAACTGCCCTTAGAGGAGAGCAGTGGAATGGATGGTGGAATCCTTTTGCAATGACTTAAAAATATATAATTAAAATAAAATGCACAGATATTAAGCATTCAGTCCAATGAGTTTCTTATAGTTTTTCTACACTTGTGTAACCATCCTCTAAAACAAAATTTAGAACACTTAACATTTACCGGAAAGCTCCTACTTACCTCCTGCACCCACTATCTCATTTCTTCCCCTGTATTTGCATTTCATGTAAATGGAGTCATACAGTGTGTACCCTTTCCTGTCTGGCTTCTTTGTTTTTGAGTTTCATACCTGTAATTGCATGAACCAATAGTGTTTCTTTTTAATGGTGTAGTATTCTATTTTATGGATGTAACATAGTTTATACATTCACTTATTGATGAACATTTGGGTTTCCAGCTTTTGGCTACTTTGAGTAAGGCTGCTATAAGTATTCCTGTAGAAGTCTTTGTGAACATGTGTTTTAATTTCTCTTGGGGTGGAATTATTCATTCATTGGGTAGATGTATATTTAACATTATAGGAAACTGCTAAGTAGTTCTCCAAAGTGTTTGTACCATTTTATACCCCACCCAGCAATGTATGAGAGTTCCAGGTGCTCCACATCTTCAACATTTAGTCAAATTTTAAAATTTAGCTGTTTTACTGAGTGTGTGCTGGTGACTCATTGTGCTGTGAATGTGCTTTTCCTTGATGATGATTGATGTTGACCACCTATATGTATTGGATATTGATATGTCTTTCTTTAAATACACCATTCTGTTCAATCTGAACAATCTTTGTATCTCCTCATTTAAAAAAATTGGGTTACTTGTGTTTTTATTGTTCATTTGTTGGAGTTCTCTATACATTCTACATATGAGTCCTTTGTTAGCTATATGAGCTGTGAATAATTTTTCTCATCTGTGACTTAGCTGTTCATTTTCTTAATGGTGTTTTTTGATGAGCAGAAAACTTTGATTTTCATAAAATCTACTTTATCAATTTTTAAAACTTTACAGTTTGTGCTTTTTGTACTCTGTCCAAGAATTCTTTGCTTACCATGAGGTCATGAAGATAGTCTTTTCTTTTTCTAAAAATTTTGTGATTCTGGGTGTTAGTCTACAGAACATCATGGATCAGTTTTTGTGTATGTAGTGAGACTGGATTTTCCATGTGGATATCCAGTTTCATCAATATTTGTTTAAAAGCCTTTTCTTTTACCCTTTGAGTTGAGTTGGCACCTTTATTGAAAATCACCTAACGTGGGCCAAGCCCGTGGCGCACTTGGGAGGGTGCCGCGATGGGAAGCACGACAGGGCTCCCGCCGCGGGTTCGGATCCTATATAGGGATGATCGGTGCGCTCACAGCGCTCAATGGCTGAGCGCGGTGCGGCCGGTCTCAAAAAGGACACACACACACACAAAAAAAAAGAAAAAGAAAATCACCTAACGTTGAGTCTGGACATTGGGTGGTTTATGCTCCAACCTTGTTCTTTTTTGAGATTGCTTTGGCTGTTCTGTATCCTTAATATTATTGTACAAACATTTTGGTGTCTACCTCTCATGTTTTTGTGTGTGTGCATGTGTGTGTTTTTAATGCAGAGATATTCTTGAATTTTAAAAACTTGTACAAATTTGGGAATATATATTTTAGGTAGTTTCAATAAAAAGTTGCAGAATAGAGTTATAGCATAGCATAATTTCTTGTTTGTGCTTAAATAAAGTGTACATATGTGAAGGCATGGAAAAAGTTACTTTAGAAGAGTGCTTCAGGTTATTCCTTATTAGAAGTAAGGCTAATACCTATCTTGTTTTTATTTGGACTTAAGTTAAAGTTGAAGTTCCAGTTCTAATTTTAAATCCTGATTGTTTTTTTTAACCTGGTAGTCCTATTATTAGAAAAACATAATGGGCGTTCTGCATAACCCACTAAGAAATATCTAAGAATTGACTTTATTAAACAATAAGCAAGTGTGTACTATGTTTTGGCCACTGGGATTGGCACTGGGAATACAGCAGTGATCAAGATAGACATGGCCCTTGGGCCGGCCCGGTGGCGCACTGCTACAGTGCGCCGCTTGGGAGTGCGGCGGCGCTCCCGCCAAGGGTTCGGATCCCACATACAGACCGGTTCCCGCTCACTGGCTGAGCGAGGGGTGGGCGCAGCACCGAGGGTTGCGATCCCGTTGCCGGTCCCGGTCCGGTGCGGGCGCGACACTGAGGGTTGCGGTCCGTTGCCGGACACGAAAAAAAGACAAAAAAAAAAGATAGACATGGCCCCAACTCTTAACGGGATTTAGTACCTGAAAGGCAGAGGCTGGCCTTTTCTGAAACAAAAGTGAACAAATGATGTATTTGGGGGCTGTGATGCAAACAGAAGTTTTTTGATATTCTTCATTACACAGCAGTTGATAGAAGCATCAAAATTTGGTAGGACTCCACGTGGGTAGGATTTATCTGCAGTGTAGAGATAACATTGGTATTTTTTGTTTTTGTCATTTAATGAAAATATGTCCTGAAGCTATGGTATACAGCATGAATATTGGAATGAGCGGCTATATATGTCTGTGGTTTTCTTTGTTGGCTTCCTAATTTCTAAGGATTACTTATCTTTTAGAAATTTCTTTGCACTGACTTGTTTTATACCTGTGATTGGTATTGTAATTCAAGTTTTTTGTTTTGTTTTGTTTTAATCCCCAGGACCAGAGGCGTTAGCCTATGTTTTAAAACTCACGTTTGGTAGTGGTACAAACAGCTGTCACACTGAATAATTGTCACATCATTATAAGGGTTTCTGTTGCTCACTAATCTGTAGGTATAAATCTGGGTTTTAGCCACATGTGATTGGTAAAAATTAGTTCTTGTGAGAGTTTATGCTGTGCAGGCCATCTGTTCCCTATTCTCAAACCCAGAATGAAAACTTAGCCTTAAAATTTGCAAGCCAGTGAATTAAGATGTATGTTAGGAAGGTGAATTTAGTGAAGTCTCAAGAGGTAACTTGGGATCTGTATGTAGGTACTCCTGGGTTTGGTTGCAGAAGCCTAAGTATGTATGGATATACTCTTTGTTTGGTGGAAAGGAATCTTCATTTTCAGCTGATTCTCAGTGGTGGCCATGACCCAGAACAGGATCTGAGATGATATAATGTTTTAGTTTTATTTTATTTTTGGTGGCTGGCTGGTATGGGGATCTGAACCCTTGACCTTGGTGTTAACACTGCACTCGAGTTAACAGGCCAGTGCTGAGATGAAACTATAATCATCTGTGATTTGGCTGTACATAAAAGAATCAGCTAAATCTTCCCTTTTTTGTGTGTTCCCTTTCCCAGTCTACATGAGGTGCCCTCCTTTAACTCTTATCACAAAGCTACATCAGGAACTCCTTGCAGGTTAGCTGCATTTTTGTATCTCCTAAGCACTTAGTACAGTGCTTGGGTCATGTTAGCCTTTCCATGATGTTTGATAAAATGAATCATCATGGTAACTTCTTGCATTAGGGATGACAATGCTACCTTTTATTAAAGCCAACTTCTTATTTTTCCCACATAACCTTCTAGTTTTTGCTTATATACATGCATATTTTTTTCATGTTATTTTCATGAACATACCACATTATGTCCTGCTCTTTCCCTTTACATTATATCAAGGCCTTTTGTGTGTTGCCATATGTCTGTCATTATTTCAATGGAGAAATAGACCCAGAATATGCATTGTTTTCATCAACATCACATACCATTATTTTTATTAGATTGTGTGCTATCCTTTATATGGGAACACTATCGTACTAATCTGAGAAATCAGCTGTTTCAGTTGAGTCATTACTACAAAGTTGTAGCCACATGGTAATTAATTGACCTTTTCCCCAGGGCCACAGCCTAAATCCCAAGCCATAGTATTGTCTGGTTTTTTTTTTTTTTTTTTTTTTTTTTTTGGTCTGAATAGACTGACTATATGGCTTTCTAGTTTAAAGTTCTTCAGCTAAAATTGTCAACCTTATTTGGGGAGATGAAATTATTTTTATGAGCCAATAATTTGAATATAATATATATATGATGAAGCATAGGGTTTTTTTTTCCTCTTTAAAGTAAATCATGTTTAGTGAATTATTTTTCAAATCACTATGTTTTTAAAAGAGGATAATTATGTACAATTGAGCATGAGTTATTTGTTGAATTTAAATCGTAGAGGAAAGTTGGTTAGATATATTTAAGTCCTGAGTCAACATGTTTGAATTTAGATGGTGACCCAAGTCTCTACCAGCAATGCGTTTAGAAACCATCTTATTAAATGTATTCTTTCTGCAGGGAGTTCTGCTGTATTATGCATTCATTCTCAGTACTTTCACTGTCTTCTGGGAGAGTGGGGCAACTGTCTCAAAATCCTGGAAGCACTTTCCTGTACCCTACCCCATACCAACCATACTGTGCATTTAATTGTGGACTTGCTTTATATTTTTCCTTCTTGATTACATTTTCTCATTTTTGTCATTTGGTTTAAGTGATATTTTTAAAATTAGAAGATTTTTCCCTCAGCCCATCAGGTAAACACTAGCCAACTTGTTTAGCTGGCTTCTTAGTAGGAGTACTAGAGATAGTAACAACATAATAGTGGATGATGATGATGATGATGATGATGATGATGATGATGATATATTTTATAAAATGGTTTGTAGTTTAGAACAGGATTATTAACCTCATTTCCTGATGACAAAACAGGTTGAAGAGAGAGGCAGATTTAATTGTCTATTTTACAGAGACAGTGAGCCACCATTTTTGTTATGTTTGTTTGTTTAAGCATTCAGTATATACCAAAAAAATTGTATCTTTAAACTCACAATGAGGTTTTTCAGTTTAACTCAGATACCTTTGATCATATAACCAAGTTACTGGGATTGTAGTCTTGGCCTATTGGTCTCATGTGAGAGCATGTTTTTACCCATCTATGCTGCTCAGGTGGAGAGGGACTGACATCTATGGCTTCTAACTTCAAACCTTAGATTCTCTGTCATGCTTGCTATTTCAAATATTCTGTCCCTTTGTTCCCTCAACACTAACCACTTGTCAAGATTTTGATTTTGAAAATGACATCACTGTAACTAGATCATGCTGCCTGTGTTTGAAGAAAGACTAACATGTTAGGAATGCTTGGCAGCTCAGTAGGTATCTAATATTTCTTCTGTAGAAAAGCAAATTTAGTGAAAAAGCAAATGAAAATATTTTATAAGCAATGTTCCAAAAGGATCCAAGGAAATTGGCATTTACCTGTTATCCCACCATGTCATCAGTTTTATTTTCATGTTCCTTTCCATACTGTCACCATATGTGTCCATTTTTTATAAATGTAATTGTACTGCATATATAACTTTTGTACGAGGCTTTCACCCCACAAAGCTTTGTATTGTATGCATTACCCCAAGTGTTGAATGATCTTCGTAATTATAATTTTGAATGCCTTTCACAGTTCGCATTGACATTCTGTTCTACCATTTAATTAACCATTCCTCCGTGGTATAAATTGCTGTTTCCCTTTAGTTATTTTCTTAAGGACAAGTTCCCAGGAGTGAGGTCACACAAACTATGAACTTTTTCTTTTTGGCAGAGAAATGGTTTTTTAACCCCACTAATTGAATGTTGGTACTTCAAAATACATTTATTTCTGTGCTTTTTCTTCCTCATACATTCATAATCGGATACTGGAACTAATAGAAATGAATAAGCATAGGGGCCAGCCTGTGGCTCACTCGGGAGAGTGTGGTGCTGATAACACCAAGGCCACGGGTTCGGATACCGTATATGGATGGCTGGTTAGCTCACTAGGTGAGCATGGTGCTGACAACACCAAGTCAAGAATTAAGATTACTGGTCATCTTTAAAAGAAAAAAAAAAAAAAGAAATGAATAAGCATATAGATAATCTAGAAAGCCTTAACAGTCTGAATTGGAAATACATGATTATTTTCTCCTAAAATTCACCATCTCGTTTTGGTATGCTTTTGCAGAGCAATGAAGGACTGGCTGAGGAAATGTGGGGAAACTGATATCAAAACCTTGGCTATGGTAAATTGAAAGTTAACTTTAGAAGGAAAGATAACTGTGGAAGAAAATTATAATTATTCTTCATGGTTGGGTTATTCAATTATAAGTTTAATCCTTTCATCCTTCTTTGCATATATCTTCCTCTAAAAAGGTACCTAATTAATAGGTATGGTAATCTACTCTGTGCAAAAGGACTGCCAGTATATGCTTATGTTATCCTACCAACATTGTAATTAATTATCATTGTTATTATAGGGATGAGAAAGCTGAGGTCCCTATTGATATTGAGTCTTTCCCCAAAACAGTGGAACCTACTTTTAATCTCATCCTATTTTTCCCTGAAGTTTTAAGCTGGATCCCTGTCAGCAAATTATATTCTATAACAGATTTTTGCATTGGCTATGAGTTCAAAATAGATGAAATCTTAAGATCTAAGTCAAGAGTTTCTAAATAACCAAAAGTACTTTGTGGTCAGAGTATGAAGGGCTAAGGGGACTAGTAATAGGGAAGTATAGATAGAAAAGTGGCTCTGAATCAGGAAAAGGTCCTGTGATTTCACGGAGGTATTTATTTTGACCTTTAATTTTTCTTTTCCTTAGAAGGTTCATAATTAGAGCACAGATATTCAGGATTGTCATAGTTTGGAAGATATGAACTTGATCGATACTTTTCTAAAAGTATATAGGAGAGTCTCATAGAATTGTCTCTACCTAAACGTAAACCTCACTATTTAAATGTAATATTCTCTGCCTTTGTTGATTGAGATTAGTTTTAATTACATTTCCTTAAGTGGACCTGTATGGAAAACATCTTGGATGTTTCCAAGACAAAAGTTGAATCATTTGGGCTGGACCGTGGCTCACTTGGGAGAGTGTGGTGCTGATAACACCAAGGCCCAAGGGTTCAGATCCCTATACAGAGATGGCCAGTTAGCTCACTTTGGAGAGTGTGGTGCTGACAACACCAACACCAAGTCAAGGGTTAAGATCCCCTTACCGGTTATCTTTAAAAAAAAAAAAAAAAAAGTTGAATCATTTTACATGTATTTCGTTTTAACTTGTTATGTCTGGGCTGTTTTGGCATTTAAAGTGATTAATTTTAAGTCACCATTTCTGTCCTGAGGCAAATGAGAGTGAGATGCTCACATCTGGACCATTTGTCCCAAACATTGTTTCATTCAAATAGTTTAAATTACACTAGAAACTTTTGATAGTCGTGAAGTCAGGAATTTAGAGTGAATCGTTCAATCTTTCCATTATAGGGGAAGATTGAAATCTCGGACTCAATGTAGAAATATAGACTGAAATAACTATTATTTTTTGTTGATTTTTTTTTTAAAAAACAACTTTATCAAAGTATGATTGACATGTAAAAAACTGTACCTATTTGGGCTGAGCCCATGGCACACTTGGGAGAGTGTGGCGCTGGGAGCGCAGCAGTGCTCCCGCCGCGGGTTCGGATCCTATATAGGGATGACCGGCGTGCTCACAGCGCTCACTGGCTGAGCGCGGTGCAGCCGGTCTCAAAAAGGACAAAAAAAAAAAACCCATCGTGTTACCATCACACATTAACCAAATAATAAATCATTTCTGCAGGCCTTTTGTTGAGTAGGATCATAAACAAAAGGGGATAAGTATGCACCCATGGAACCATCACCACCATCAAGGCCATAAACATATCTGTCACCTCCCAAATTTCCTCTTGCCCCCTTTATTATTATTATAATTATTTTATGTGTGTAATATGTTGATGTTTTAATTTAAAATATGCAGTTTCTGTTTTAGCTTTGTCCAAGTGTTAAACTGATGAACTTCCAGAAATGACCATTTTGAAATATTTTATGTAATTATGACAGAAACTTAGCTACAAATGTACACACATGTACATATCACACTTTAAAGCAAAAAAGTACCATTACCGTTCAGCTTGTAATATTTCTTTCTCCTTCATTTCTGGCTTGTTTGAAAGACTTGTATTGCATTGTCTTTTCCTTTATTCCTTGGCTTATTGCAAAGAACAGCCTTGTGTTTGAGTAATATATCCTAACCAAGTAAGGTTAATCACACAATGCAAGGATGGTTCAACATTAAGGAACTGAAAGGAGAAAAAAAAAAAGTTTTCGTAAATAGATCCCTTCCCCTCATTAAAAAAGCTTTTGATTAAGCTGAAGACCTATTTCTAATAAAAGAAGTAAAAAGCAAGTTTGTGCTAGGTAGAAACTTCACGTTTGTAGATGGAAAACGTGTGGCTTAAACTAGAGCTGAAACCTACGGGGGGGAAAAAAAAAAAAAAAAAAAAAGCAGCAGAGGACAGTTGGGGCTGTGGTAAATGCACAAATGAATACAGCTGGCATAGAGCCTCTTGGTGGGAAATTCAAACAGTAGAAGCCCAGCCACAGAGCAGCCAGTTGCTGAGAAGGCACTTGCCCTTGTCTTTATCTGTTTTGGAGATATTTATCTGATACTCTTTCTCCAATTCATTGGTATAAAGTGCCTCATTTGCATATGCATCTTACATTCTTCAAAGATGTAGGCCCAAAAAAGGACAATTGAATTCTCTTTATTTTGAGCTTGCTTTCTGAAAAGGAAGAATAAATCAAAACTATCCTACACGTATTTGCAGCCTGAGCAGTGCAAGGTCATAATTGTCCAGATTTCCCTGGAAACAAAAAATAAAGATGAATTCGTTTCTATAGCAGGGGTCTGTACTAGGTTGTTCTATGTTTATATTGTTTGACTGTCAGCAACACCCCCTGCAGCTGGACAGTATTGAATGTGTCTTATAAACAAGGAAACTGAGACTTTGAGGAGGAGCTATGCTTATTCCCAATATCAGAGGGCTAGAGAAGTAGCACAGCCTTGATTTGAATCCTGATCTGTCTGAATCCAGAGCCCATGTTTTTTCTACCATTGCTTCATACTCCACATCAGAGCTGCCCAATTGAACTATAATGCAAACAACAAATAGGGACCATGTATGCCATTTAAAATATTCCAGTAGCTTTATTTAAAAAAAGAAACACTTTCCTGATAAGGGCATGAGGGGAAAAAAAGAAAAAAAAAAAAAAACAGGTGAAATTACTTTTGATAATTTGTTTAAGATATTTGAACATATAACTGTAAAATTGCTAATGACCTACTTTACATTCTTTTTCTTAGGACTAACTCTTTGAAACCTGGTAGTATTTTATTTATAGCACATCTCAATCTAGACTAGCTGCATTTCAAGTGCTCGATAGATGCACATAGCTAATGGCCATCATACGGATATAGCCCTACATTATGAAAATCTACACTTAGAAAACGTGAATTTTTTGTAAGTTGTATAATGTTATAGAAAGAATCATTGCCTTACACATGGATTCACCAGAAGCTTTCTCTAAGTAACCAAAATTCATTGCATATTTGTTGATATGATTCAGGATCTACTCATAAACTTAAAAATGTTTGTAATCCTCTTGTCCTGCCCAAAAAGAGCTTCCAGAAAGTAGTTAAAAGAAGCCATCAAATGCTTAGCTAGTTTGTTTTTAAGTGCTTGTTTTCCCAGACAGAGGGTTTAATAATAAGTAAACTCTTAGAAATCAGATTGAGTCAAACACATGGATAGGGCTTCATTTTTCTTTCTTGGCTCCCCTAAAACTACGTACGTAACAATAGTTATGAGGTTTTGTGGGTTTACACAACCACACATCTTTTGCTTGGGCATCATAAGATTATTTTCTTTAAATATTTGATTGTGGTAGGACCTCAGAAGGCAGGACTATTACCAGTTGGTGACCATTGCTAAGAACCACTTCCTAGTTACCTGGCAATGCCATGTGCTGTCTTTGTAGTAAAGCAAAGTCCTGTATACCACAAGTTCCCTACCAGAAGCTGGGTGTCAGCCAACCAGAGATGTTGTCCAGGAACTTCCTATTATGAAAGAGAGCTGGATTTTGTGGTCCCTGCTACTTTTGAGTCTGGAGGTTTTTTTGTGGTTCTACACCCCAAAGAAGAAGCTGATGGTCTGACTGGCTATTCTTCAGGCTAGGGGAACATATGAACTCAGTTTTTCAAATACTAAGGGACATAGAACAAAGTGGAGCCATAGCATTGGCAAGCTCTTTTAAAGTCTGATGAATAAATTTGCACAGAAAAGAAAAATATTGGTCGCATGCAGGTTTACTGAGTATGGTTATATGATTTAAAAAAATTTTTTTTAAGTCACAACATGGGGATTACCTTACTAATTGAAAGATGGGACTGGCCACATATGCCTTTGCATTGAACAAATTTAATTTTACTTAACAGAATATAATTAAAATAGCAAAAGTTAACAGTCTTTTAAATTTTAATATTTTTCAGTCTGAAACAGTAACAGCTGTCTGTGTATAGGGAAGGATGGATCTACATAAATATAGCATCTTTGGAAAGGAGAGTTATATGACCAAAAGATATGATGTCTGCATTAGTCTGCAATATTCCCTAACAATTTAAAAACATAGATATTCAGCTCTCTAGTTAGCACAATTAATGGAGTCATGATTTATATAACATTATACTGCCTTTCTTATATGCACAATGTTGTATTAATAGTCCGTGTATTTCTGAGAGGTGATTTTTTAACTGATGGATTCATATGGCTTTGTCTTTATTTTATTTTTTTATTTTATTTTATTTTATTATTATTTTTTTTTTCCTTTTTTTGTCTTTTTTCGTGACCGGCAACGGATCGCAACCCTCAGTGTCGCGCCCGTACCGGACCGGGACCAGCAACGGGATCACAACCCTCGGTGTCGCACCCGCACCTCGCTCAGCCAGTGAGCGGCCGCCGG
>NW_007726497.1:459999-497930 GCF_000696425.1 Galeopterus variegatus | reverse complement strand
CTCAGCCAGTGAGCGGCCGCCGGTCTGTATGTGGGATCCGAACCCTCGGCGGGAGCACCGCCGCGCTCCCAAGCGGCGCACTGTAGCAGTGCGCCACCAGGCCGGCCCTTATTTTTTTATTTTTTTAATAATTTATTTTATTTATTGAATCAAAATCGATTATACATATTTTTTGGGTTGAACATTGAGATGTGTTGATTAAATCAGTATTACTAGCATACATATTGTTACAAATCATAATTATTCTTTATGCCCCTTGTCCAACCTCTCCCCTTCCCCCATTCCCTCCCCCTCCACCCTCTAATTGCCTAGATTTCTTCTTTCCTTCTGAAAGAATAATGGTTACTCTTTTAACTTGTTACCTAGATGATCTGTCCAGTGCTGAGAGATGTGATCAGGTCCCCCAATGGCTTTGTCTTTATACTTCGTCTCCCTAGTGTCAATTAAAGTTGCTTGAATTTTTAAGATTAATGGAACAGTCTGCAGCCTTGAATTAGAGTAAGTATTAACTTCCTACACCTGTGCTGTAATAATATCATGCTTCGACAGAACTGAATAGCATAATTACTTTTTTATTTTTTAGTTTTTGTTCCTTCTTAGACTGCTTTAGGAACATCATATAAGTGGAATCATAATATATGTCTTTTGTGACTGGCTTGTTTCACTTAGCATAATATCCTTAAGGTTTATCCATGTTGCAACATGTTAGAATTTCCTTCCTTTTTAAGGCTGAATAGTATTCCATTGTATGTATATACCACATTTTGCTTATAAAATGTGTCTGTCCATTGATAGACACTTGGATTGCTTCCACATTTTAGCTATTGTGAATAATGCTGCCATGGGAGTACAAATATCTTTTCAAGATCCTGCTTTCAATTCTTTTGAGAATATACCCAGAAGTGGAATTGCTAGATCATATGGTAATTATATTTAGTTTTTTGAGGAACTCCTATACTGTTTTCTACAGCAGCTGTACCAGTTTATAGTCCCACCAGCAGTGCACAAGAGTTCTAATTTCTTCCCATCTTTGTTAACACTTGTTATTTTCTGTTTTTTGATAGCAATTCTAGTGGGTGTGAGATGGTATGTCATTGTAGTTTTGATTTCCATTTCCCTAATGAATCTTTCCATTATGCTTATTGGTTATTTGTATATCTTCTTTAGAAGGGAAATGTCTTTCTGAGTCTTTTGTTCAGTTTATAATTGGGTTGTTAGTTTTGTTGTTTGAGTTTTAGGAGTTCTATTTATTCTGTATATTAATCCCTTATCAGATAAATGAGTTGGAAATATTTTCTCCCTTCTGTGGGTTGCCTTTTTATTCTGTTAATAGTGTCTTTTGATGCACAAAATTTAAAATTTTCATGGCATCCAATTTGTCTGTTTTTGCTCACTTGTGCCTTTGGTGTCAATATTCAAGAAATCATTGCCAAATCCAATGTTGTAAGCTTTTGCCCTATATTTTTCTTCGAAGAGTTTTATAGTTTTAGTTCTTATAGTTACTTAGGTCATGGATCCATTTCAAGTTAATATTTTCATATCATCTTGGGTAAGGGTTTGTATTAGTCAGGGTTCTCCAGTGAGAGAACCAATAGTATATGTACATAAATATATGAAAGGGGACTTATTAGGATTAGGGGAATTGGCTCCCACCAATTATGATTATGAAGTCCCATGATAGGTCATCTGCAAACTGGATGCGCGTAGCATGGCTCAGTCCAAGTCCAGAAGCCTCAGAACCAAGAAAGCTGATGGTGTGATTCTCAGTCCAAGGACAAAGGCCCGAGAGCTAGGGTTGCTGCTGGTGTTAAGTCCTGGAAACCAAAGCTGAAGAATGTCAAATTCTGATGTTCATGGACTAGAGGGAAAAGTTTATCCCAGCTCCAGTGGATAGAGCAAGAGATTTGCCTTTCTCTCTCTTTTTGTTCTCTCTGGGCCCCCAGCGGATAGGATGATGCCCACCCACATTAAGGGCAGATCTTTCCCGTCCAGTCCACTCAGGCTCACACGTTAATCTCTTCTGGAAGCACCCACCCAGACACACCCCAAAATAATACTATACCAGGTTTATAGGTATCCCTTGATCTAGTCAAGTTGACACCTAAAATTAACCATCACCGGGTCTGACTTGATTCTTTAGAATGTGGATATCAAGTTTTCTCAGCATTGTTGGGGATTTTTTTGCTTTTTTTTTTTTTTTTTAAAAAAATGTTTCCCCCCAGTGCTATAATTGTTGAAAAGAACATAATTATCTTTTATGTCATTTGTTTTTTTTAAAAAAAGATGACCGGTAAGGGGATCTTAACCCTTGACTTGGTGTTGTCAGCACCACGCTCACCCAGTGAGCTAACCAGCCATCCCTATATAGGATCCGAACCCGTGGCCTTGGTGTTATCAGCACCACACTCTCCTGAGTGAGCCACGGGCCGGCCCTTATGTCATTTTTTTTTCCTGTTCATCAACCAACAATTGTTATCAATCCACTACTCTTGCATGCAGTATCCTAGGCATGGTGACAGATGATGAAAACAGGACCAACATATTGGAACAAAAGTGTTGGGAAAGATTTGTTTACCTAGAGGTTTTTAGGAGTTTTAGGAAATAGAGACAGTATGAACACAAAATGACCATGACTTACAGGAGACCCTCCTAATAAGGATATATAACTAACTGTTCATGAGAATGGATGTGGGAGAGTGTGAGAGGACCATGAAGACCAGTCTGAGGAGCAAAAGAGAACAGAGTGGGGATTCTTGATGAGATGGATGCTTGGCAGCAGAGTGCAGAATAGATTGAATCCCCGAGAGTGTCCAGTTAGGAGAGAAAAGACACTAATTTAAGCAGTGGCCCTGGGAATAGAGAGGGGATTGAGGATGCATATGAGGAGGTAGAAGGGACAAGGTTTTCCGTCTTATTGGTTATGGAAGGTGAGAGAAGATAATTGAAGTCCAGCCAAGCTTTGGGGATGTGCCACTTTTTTGATCACCGTGATTTGGTGTTGCTGCCCTAGGTGCCAGGGTATGTTAGAGAAAGACAAAGCCTTTGTTACCCCAAAGATGGGCACCACTGAAGCAAATAAATAGTTCCAAGTAATAAGTGCAATGAAGAAAATGTCATTGGATAGTCTGATAGGGAACGTGGAGAACAGCTTTAGTTAAGGAAGATCCCTCTGAGGAAGTGACATTTGAGCTGACATCCCAGTGGTTAGGGGTCAGCCATGAACAATTTGAAGAAAGCCAATTCTAGGCAGAAGAAATAGCCTGAGCTAAAGCACTAAAATAGGAGGTTTTTTTGGCATACTTGAGAAGTAGATAGAAGGTCAGCATGGCTAATACATAGTGAGGGCAGGACAGATAGGATATGAAATGGGAGAGAGAGGCTTGGGATAAGTCAGCAGTTCTCAAACACTTGGTTTTAGGATCCCAGTGCTCTCTTAAAAATTATTTTAAGGATCCCAAAGAACATTTCTTATGGAATATACATGTATATTTTCCCCCATTTGAAATTAAAACAAATTTTAAAAATATTAATTCCTGGGCTGGCCAGTTAGCTCAGTTAGTTAGAGCTTGGTATTACAACACCATGGTCAAGGGTTCAAATTCCCGAACCAACCAGCTACCAAAATAAATATTTCTTTAAAATAACCATAACAAACCAATTATATGTAACATAATGACTGGCTTAATAGAAGATAGCTGGATTCTCATATCTGCTTTTGTATTCAGTCTCTCGTGATATCATTCAACATGTAGTCTCTAGAAAAAGCCACTGTATGCTTGTGAAAAAGAGTGATGAAGCCAAATAAACTCTTATTATTACGATTATGAAAATTGTTTTGACCTCCCCCTTCCCCCTATCCACCACTCCACACACACATCCCAACAGGTCTCCAGAACCCCTCAGTGATCCCCAGGCCATATTTTGAGGCCATGCTTTGAGATCATGGCATTTAAGCCAAGGTAAAGAGTTTGTGTTTTATTGTAAGAGCAATACGAAGACATTAGACAAGTTTAATAGGTCTGTGACGAGATCTGTTTTAGGTTTTTGAATCAGTACTTTGGATGCTACGTGAAGAATGGTTTGGAGGGGTCAAAGGCAGAAGCAGAAAGAATAGTTAGGAGGCAGCTTACAGTAGCCCAGGTGAGAGATGACAATAGCTAAAGTATAGCAGTAGAGATGGGAGAAATGATATCTTGTGGTATGTTTTACAGCTGGACTGTTAGGATTTACTGATGTATTTGTTCTAGAAGGTTCTGTGTTCCGGAGACATTGTAGCACAGATCCATCAATGACTGGCACCAGAGAGACTTGGGTTTGAATTTTAGGAAAGCCATTAGCTAGCTGTGTGAGAAATGGATAGCATCTCTCCCTGTCTTCAGAAAAAAATGTGTGGATTATATTTGACCAAGAAGACTAGAGTTAGCTCATTTCCTGACAGCCTCAGATTCTCTGGGTTCTCTGCTTTGGCTACATGTGTTTGGCCAGGAAGGTAATGCTACACAATATTAAGATGTTGAGATTAAATACATTTAGGTTGTGGTATGAGTAACCTCCATTATATGGCAAGATGCTAATCAAATGTAATTTAAATTATTTCTGTTCTTATGAGAAATATTAACTTGGTGGAGACTTGAAACAGACGGTGTGCAGTTGGAGTGAATAACTATATTATTCTAAATAAACATTTGCTGGAGCTGGGAAGCAACAATCCATATTTCATTTATCCCTATTTACATTATCAGGTCAGCTGTGTTGCTGCTGCTTTTAACTTGCATTAGGGTTATTAAGAGGTTTTGATGTTGTCAGGGAATTACAACATATCTTTAAATATTAAAATCACTAGCATTGGAAGAGATCCTTTAGTTACTCTCAATATAGTGTTAATGCATTCGTGGTGAATAGCTGTCTAATAATACCTTACACTTGAGTAGTCTAATAGAGCTCTTTCTTATCTTACTTTATTTGCCTTTCAAAACCTCCATACCCTCCATTCTACAGATGAAGAAACAAAGGCTCTGAAGTACTTGTCCAGTCTTCCACAGTAGCTGATAAATTGACAGAAGAAATAGGATTCGAAATCACGTTTTCCAGTCTCATGCCTAGTCTTCTTTCTTCCACAATAGCCTGCCTTTGACTATTCAAGAGCATAAATCTCCAGCTGGTCTAGAATTTGGTTCATTTGCCAAACTGCCCTTTTCATTTTATCTTTTCCTGCAAACAAGCTTTTCATATTCACTGTATATTCTATCTTATCTATGAGATGGTCTTAAATTGAGGGAGGAAGGAAAATTTTTATATTAACTCTTTTATCGGACCTAAGGTACTATGTCCATTGTACTTGTCCCACTTAAATTCTGAAATGAGATTTGTGTGGTGTCTTTTAAGTGTTTTTGTATCCCTTGTTACAAATAATACATTTGCTCTTACCTTCTTTGCAACTATATTCTTGCTGATGCTTCGGCAAAAGCAAGTTTTAAAATAAGTGGGTTTAAAAAGGCATTTTTAAAATCATGGATCTAATCGTTATAGTAACCTAAACAGCTAACATATATATTTCATCTGGAAATTCTTAGTGTGTACAGCCCTACAGATTACACTCGCTATTTGGTTTTTGTGTTTTTCCTCCATTTCCCTGGCTGCTCTTTTTCAATCTCCTTTTTTAGTTTCTTGTCTTCTGTGATCTCTAAAAGTTGTAATACCTGGAGATCAGTCCTTGCACCTCTATCCTATACTCGCTCCCTCCAAGGTCTCTGGTCTCTAGCTTTAAGTAGGATCTATATTACATTAATTGACAATATTTAATCATAGACTTGGACTTTCCCACTCCATGCTTTGGCCTCAGACTTATATCCAGCTGCCTATGCAACCTATCTATTTGAATGTCTAGGAGGCATTTCAAAGTTAGTCCTGATCTCTAACTGCCCTTTCCCCATCCTCCTTTCCCGTTTCCCCCATTTCAGTAGATGGCAACTTCATTCTTCTAGTTGCTCAGTTTAAAAACTTCAAAATTGTTCCTTCTGTCTTTCATTTACTGCTCTATCCTCAGTAGTAGGAGACCTAGTAGTTAAATATTTTTGAATGAATGAATGAGAAAAATACTAAGATTTGATTCAGGAAAAAGTTGTTAGGCCTCCTTATCTAACTACTTTTTTTTCTTTCCCCACTCCTACCATGATGGGCTGAGTCATGTCCCACCCTCTCAAATTCGTATGTTGAAGTCCTAACCCCCAGTACCTCAGAATGTGACCCTACTTGGAGATAGGGTCTTTAAAGAGGTAATTACATTAAAATAAGGTCATTAGGGTGTGTCCTAAGCCATTATGACTGAGGTCCTTATAAGAAGAGGAAATTTGGACATATTCCAGTCTAGGAAACTATCATCTTTCTCACCATGTTTCTTTTCTTGTCCTCCTTTCCTGTCTTATTTATATCTTCCTTGTGAATGGGATTGTCCTAAGAAGGCATTGATTTAGATTGCAGATGGCTTTAGGTAGTTGATCCTAGCTTCCTGAATTAGGAGCTGGAAACGTCAGCAAAGACTTGTAAAGCAGAATTTTCTGTGGAGCGTTATGGACAAATGGCAGAACTTGGAAAATTAGAGTTAGGGGCTTGTAAACCTATTGTAATCTTTGGCTTTATGACTAATCCGAAGAAAAGGGTTACTAGCTTGAAGAAGATGATCTGAATAAATTATTAAAGTTCATGAAAGACAGTTTAGTGTTTAACAGTTACTAGCTGTTCTTCAATATTGAATATGAAGTAAAAGTCAGTACAATAAAAATTGACAGAATTTAATTTAGCTGTATTTTGAAGTATCATATTTCCACTCAACCTCTCATAGCCCGACTTTCTTCATTTTTATACTAGTAATTTCCAGTTCTAGATCAGACTATTCTTTTCAACTCCAAACTTCTGAATTTAAATGTCAACTGGGAACCTCCACACAAGGTTCTTAGAGGCCCCCAAAAAGCATTGTGTCCTATACTGAACTCATTACCTCTCCCCTCCAACATCTAGTGTCATCTAGCTTGTTAATAATTCCAGGTGTTACCCAGACTCATTCTTTTCCTATATTCCACATCTAATCAATTGACAAATCCTCCGCATTCTAATTCTGAATATCTTTAAAATCCACTCTCCTTTTTCCATTCCTATTGCCACCCTATCTCAGGTTACCATTATCTCTAACTGTAACAACCTCCTCAGTAGGCTGAGTTATATTACCACTTTTCCTATTGCAGCCAGTGATCTTTCTTTTCTTATGAGATATTTTAAACTTACAAAACAAGACAGAAGCACAGTATAACAAACCCTCATACCCCCTCTTCAGTTTATCAAATCTTAATGTTTTGTTCTGGTTTTTGTTTCAGGTCTTTTTAAATGAAAGTATCTGTGCCTGATTCCATCCCTTTCCTTCTCTTTGCAGAAGTAGTCATTATCCTGAATTTGAAGTTTATTATTCTCTTGAATGTTTTTATATTTTGCTACATATACATGTCTCCCTTAACATATATAATTGTTCTTTATGTTTTCAGACTTTATAAAAATATTCCATGATCCATATTTTTTCAGCAACCTGTTCTTTTTACCCAATATCACTACACTGTTTTGGAATATTTCTTTTTGATACATGTATGTCTACTTCACTTGTTTTATCAGTTTTGTCTATTTCATTTATGAATATACCACAATTAAGTTGTCCCTTCTCTTGTTGCTGGACATTTAACATGTTACTCTTCTACATAAATTTTATTTTCTTCTCAGGTTATACTAGAAATCTTGTGCATGTAATAAGAATTGCATTTAATTTTTATATTAAAATGAAGAGAGGTAAAATATTTGTGATAGAGAGTCTTTCCATTCAGGAACACAATAGATCTTTCCATTTATTTTGGTCTCCTTTTATGTCTTTAATCTACTTATTTTGTTCTTCATACATTCATGTTCTTCATAAATGTCTTATATATCTTGTGTTAGATGTATTCCTTGATGGTGTATAATTTTTGTTGTATATTTGAATGTTTTTGTCTTTTGTTTTTGGCGGCTGACCGGGATGTGGAATCAAACCCTTGACCTTGGTGTTATAAGGTGGTACTCTAACTAACAGAGCTAACCGGCCAGCCCAATGTTTTTGAAATTTCTATATTTGTTTTCTGTTATATAGGAATGAAATTAATTTTTAAGACATTGGGCTTCTTTCTAGCAACCTTGCTGAAGCTGCATATTAATCCTTATAACTAGGTAGTAGATTCTCTTGAGTTTTCTATGTAGAAAATCATCTAGTCTACACAAAATGACAGGTTTTTTTTTTTTGTTTGTTTTGTTTTTGTCTTTTTACGTGTCCGGCAACAGATCGCAACCCTCAGTGTCGCCCCTGTACCGGACCAGGACCAGCAACGGGATCGCAACCCTCGGTGTTGCTCCCGCGCCTCGCTCAGCCAGTGAGCAGGAACCGGTCTGTATGTGGGATCCGAACCCTCGGCGGGAGCGCCGCCGCGCTTCCCAAGCGGCGCACTACAGCAGTGCGCCACCGGGCCGGCCCAAAATGACAGTTTTATTTTTTCCTTTCTAATCCTTATTTCTTCTTACTGTCCTGCTACCATGGCTTGACTCTTGAGTGAATGTTGAATAGAAACATTGGTACTAGATATATTTATCTTCTTTCTGAGTTGAAAGGAATGCTTGTAATATTTCACCAATAAGTGTGACATGTTATGTATTGGTTTTTGGAAGAGACCCTTTATGAGGTTAAGGAATTGATCTATTTATAGTTTTGTTTATAGTCATGAGTGGAAATGGGTTTTATCAAATGCTTTTTCTGTAATTACTGAGATTATCCTAAGATTTTCTATTTTTAATCTGTTAAAATGGTGAATTATAGTAGATTTTCTAATATTAAATTATCCTTGAATTCTTGGATATACTCAACTTGATCGTGATTTTCTAAAGAATACATTGGTGGATTTGATTTACTAATTTTTTTCTCAGCTTCATTGTGGTATAATTTATATGCAATAAAATTGACCCATTTTATATATATAATTTGAGTTTTTGCTATTGTATACAGTTGTGTATTACCATTACAATCAAGATATAGAACATCTCCATGGCCATAAAAAAGATTTATCATCGGGCCGGCCCGGTGGCGCACTGCGAGGTGTGGGTGCAGCGCCGAGGGTTGCGATTCCGTTGCCGGTCCCGGTCTGGTATGGGCGCGACACTGAGGGTTGCGATCCGTTGCTGGACACGAAAAAAGACAAAAAGGGGAAAAAAAAAAAAGATTTATCATGCCCTCCAATGTGCCCCTTTATATTCATTTTCTTCTGTCAGTCTCAGGCAACCACTGATCTGCTTTCTGTAACTAGTTTTATCTTGTCTAAAGTTTTATATAAAGGGGTAATACGGTATATAGTTTTTTGGTGTCTGGCATCTTTCACTTACCCAAATGCTTTTGACATTTAACCATGTTGTTGGGTATATGTGTCAATAGTCTGTTCCTTTGTTGATGTGTTATATAATCTGTGATACTTTGACTAGTATATTGAGCATTTTTTATTTGCTTACCAGCCGTTTGTATATCTTCTTTTGAGAATTGTCTCTTTAAATCTTTTTTTGCTCATTCTGAAAATCAGGTTGTTATTAATGAGTTGTAAGAGATATTTATATATTTTGGGTATCTTTATGTCTGGGGTCACATGGTGCCGGTAGAAGACAGAGAAAAGACAGGTGACTAGGCAGGAAATTAGTATATTCATGAGCCAAGTGATCCTTCACAAGTATGCTAGAAATCTTTGAGATTCTTCCAAAAATCAGACAAGATCTAAGAGATGTACCACAGGCTTTGGAGGCTCCCAGGAGTTTTGTGCTTGTATAGTTAAGATCACCAGTTATGATGTTCAGATTATATTTATGTGTGTGTATGTGTGTATATTTTTAAAAGCTGAGTCAAAAGGAATGCTTTTTTTCTCCAGATACTTAATTTTCTGCCCTTTTTATGAAGATAGAATATAATCTCTCATTGTATTCTTGCTTTTGTTCTTATATTTATTTTTTTGCTATAATCAGCATCTCCCTAATTTGGTTTAGTATTCTTCCTGACTTTTGCAAGTGTTACATGCTTTCCTCACCAAAAGTGAAGACAATTTTTGGTTATTATTAAAAAAAAAGAAAAAAAGGGCCGGCCCGGTGGTGCACTGCTCCAGTGCGCTGCTTGGGAGTGTGGCGGCGCTCCCGCCGAGGGTTCGGATCCCACATACAGACCAGTTCCCGCTCACTGGCTGAGCGAGGTGCGGGCGCGACACTGAGGGTTGCGATCCCGTTGCCGGTCCCGGTCCAGTACGGGCGCGACACTGAGGGTTGCGATCCCGTTGCCGGTCCCGGTCCAGTACGGGCGCGACACTGAGGGTTGCGATCCCGTTGCCGGTCCCGGTCCAGTACGGGCGCGACACTGAGGGTTGCGATCCCGTTGCCGGTCCCGGTCCAGTACGGGCGCGACACTGAGGGTTGCGATCCCGTTGCCGGTCCCGGTCCAGTACGGGCGCGACACTGAGGGTTGCGATCCATTGCCGGACACGAAAAAAAGACAAAAAGGAAAAAAAAAAAACGACCAATATACAGCTTTTTAAATTAAAAACTGAATAAGCCTACAACTCTCTCTCTCCACTCAAGATAAGTACTGCTACCAATTTGTCGTTTATCTTTTCTGTGTGTATTTATTGTTATTCTGCATTTCTGGAGTTCTTTTACATAATTGGGATCCTACTTTAGTTTGCTAAACTGGAATGGATAAAAATAGGACTAACCAAGGGCGGAGCCCGTGGCGCACTCGGGAGAGTGCAGCGCTGGGAAGCGCAGCAGCGCTCCCGCCACGGGTTCGGATCCTATATAGGGATGACTGGTGCGCTCACAGCGCTCACTGGCTTAGCGCGGTGCGGCTGGTCTCAAAAAGGACAAAAAAAAAATAGGACTAACCAAGAATTGATTGGGACTCTGTAGGAGAGGTGAAGGACATAATGGAAGTCATAGATGTCACCTTTTCTATGTGGATTTAAGTACAGGTTTTTTCAGAGTGCATTCTACCTCCTTACCTGAGGCTGCTCAAGTTGAATGAGCCCCTGTTCTTCTATCAAGAGATGGATATCTGTGAATCTTAACAAATCAGGCCAAAGGAGATGCTCAGATAAAATAATTTCATTGGAAACACCCAGTGTTGTTGGTGTCATAGCTGTGGTTCAGGTAGAGTTTTTTTGTCTTAGCCCTTTCAATAACTATCAGTAATCTTAAGCTGATGACTCAGCTCTTCATGCCTTATCTTTGCAGTGCCTTAGCTCTGACTTCATATTGTTAGTAGTCTGTTTTTAAATACTTTTTTGTATGTTATTTTCCTTGGAGGTCAATAGATAAAGATCTCTTTATATTCACTATTAAGAAAGTAAAAATGTTAACACAGATCGACCACCTCAGTAGGTGCTGTAAAATGGATTTTATAGGCATAGAAAGAAACTAAGAAATAGACATTTGAATTTTTCCAGCTTTTTAATTAGCCATAGCAGGAGTCAGTAAACTATGGCCCACTATCTGTTTTTGTAAATAAAGTTTTATTGGAACACAGCCAAGCCCATTTGTTTGTATAATGTCGACAGTGTGCTACAACAGCAGAGTTGAATAATTGTGACAGAAACCATATGGCCTACAATGCCAAAAATGTTTACTATCTTGTCCTTTGCAGGAAAATTTTGCTTATCCCTAAGCTATAGGAATGTATTAGATAAATTAATTTTCAGTGTATTTATAAATATGGAATGAAAGAATTTTTTCAACCACTAGTGTTAGTATATGTGAAAGCATTAATTTTATTTGAGCTCTGTCTTCAAGGTCTCTTACAAGTATTTTCTGGTAATTTCTTTACTTGAGTCTCTTTGTCTCCATTTTTGTTGAATAATAAATTTTGTCATTGTAAACAGTTATTCTTGACTGTCTCTGCATATGAAGCCTGCACATTATTAGAAAGTTGGATGTGTTTTCAGGTTTGTGGCAGAGCTACAAAGATGGTAAATGCTCATCCTTAAGTATGTGCTATGCCCATAATCAGTTTAGCCAATTTTATAAGGCTGAAAGTACAACAGTAATTTTGAAGTTCTTTCCTATGTCTTTAACAGATTAGAATTGTCAATTTTGGAAATGCTTGTTATCTGAAATTACACATTTAGAACATTTACCTGTCCTTGATAGTGGTTACAGAGAGACTGTGGTCTAGGAAACCTTTTTCCTGATTTTTCCCTTGGCTCTGATCCCAACATGGGGGGCAGTATTCAAACTATATCCTTATGTGCTGCCTGGAAAGCCCATGTAGCCTTCCCAGCAAACTACTTAACAGTCTGTTACGACTTCCCTGGCCTTCATACGCAGTAATGTTTCTACTTCTTTATCTTCCCAGTACTTTGTACACATTTGAATATATATCTTTCCCATAAGTGAGATCCCTGTCATCTTTATCTCTGAACTTTCCCAAGACCTGGCAACTACAGGGCAGTCAGTAGAATTGGATCTGGAGAAACTCAAAATTAGGTCTGAATGATTGGAAAGAATCCAGTTATTCATCAATACAGAATTGCTTAAATAAACTATGGTTACATCTTCAAAATGGAATATCATGCAACTGTTTTTTTTTTTTTTTTTTTTTCCTTTTTGTCTTTTTTCGTGTCCGGCAACGGATCGCAACCCTCAGTGTCGCGCCCGCACCGAACCGGACCGGCAATGGGATTGCAACCCTCGGTGTTGCGTCCGCATCTCGCTCAGCCAGTGAGCGGGAGCCAGTCTGTATGTGGGATCCGAACCCTCGGTGGGAGTGCCGCTGCGCTCCCAAGCGGCGCACTGTAGCAGTGCGCCACCGGGCCGGCCCAATCATGCAACTGTTTTAAAAATTGAGGAATTAATTTTGTTCTGGCCAGCCACCAAAAAAAAAAAAAAAAAAAAAAAAAATTGAGGAATTAAGAATTCCAGGACATATTATGAAACTATAAAACAAAACAAAAAACCAAGGAGGAGTATAGTTTGTATGTGGTATAGATCAGTTGTCTATCTCTGCATAACAAATCATGCCAAAATTCAGTGGCCTAAAATGGTAATCCCCGCTTCACCCCCTTTTTATATTAGTCTATGAGTTAGTTAAGATAGTTCTGCTCTTGGTTGTGCTCATTCACTCATATGTCTGCAGTCAGGTAGCTGCAGGTCAGATAAGTGGCTCTTGAGTTAGGATGGGCTCTCACATGTTTGGGAATCAACTGGACTACGATGGCCTCAGCTCATACAACTCATCTCTCCTCCATGTGCTCTCGTTCTCCAGCAGACTAGTCTGGATTTATTTTCATAGCAGAGTCACGGTTCCAAGAGAGGCTTAGAACTGGCTCATTGTTACTTCCATCACATCACATCGGCCAAAGCAAGTCAGAGGGCCTGGTCAGGTTCAGTGGGTGGAGAAATAGACCCCACTTCCTGATGCATTGCAGAAGGCATGGCTACAGACAGGCCATTATTTGGAGCACTCAGTTTAATATAATTATGCCACCCTTTTGTAATCATGGGTGGGATAATGTACATTTGTGTTTACTCATTTGTACATAGAGAAAGAATGGAAGGATAGACAAGAAACCAGTTTACCTATGTGGTGGGATATGTAGGGACAGGAGCAAGAAGTATATCTTTTTATATTGTATTGATTTTTGAACCATGTAAATGTGTCCTTATACCTGTAAAAGAAAAAATTCTCTACCTTTTTCCTCTGCTCCCGAAGATAATTCTCTTTAAACCCTCCTATTTGTTTCTTAGGAGTCTGATTTGTTTAGAAGCCATTTGAGGCACTTTTTCTTTTCTTTTCTTTTTTTCTTGGTAGCTGGTGGGCTTGGGGATCCGAACCCATGACCTTGGTGTTATAAGGCTGTGTTCTAACCAACTGAGCTGATAGGGCAGCCCTGATTTGTTTAGAGAAACAGATTTAATGGCTTTCTTGGCCAACCTGATTGGAATGATCAGTAGTATTCCTGTCATTTTACATCTGAAAGATGTAAATTCCCATTTTTTTCAGTGATGATAAATGGGATCACTTAAGCATATCTATTTCTACACAAAACTCAATGCAGATAAATATCTCCAAGGCTGAGTAAAATAATTACTTCTAATAGATTTTAAATCTTATTCAAATAAACATGTAAGAGTGTGTCTGCCTGCTGTGTATCAGCCATCATTATATCCATTATGGTAACCCTTCACAGTAACCCTGTGTTGGAAGTATTATCTCCAAGGACAGATGGGGAAAACCATTGCCACACAACTAGCAAGTGATAGAACGTCCTTCACATCAAGCTCACCTTTTGCCTAAACATGCTTCCTCTCTGAGACCTGGGAGTTTCCCTTCTTTCTAGTTGTTTGGGAGTAGTCTTTCCCTGAGGTAATTGCATTATTTTATCTCATATTTACACTTATGCTCTGTACTATTCTTTGCCAGCTTCAAAACAATAATAAAATACAAAAAAAAACTTCAAAGGAAAAGCAGTTTATGAAAATTGTAATGATTTCTTCTAATGGTTTGTGAGTGCCCTCGTTTGTGGGCAGTTTATCATAAAGGATTCTTCTCAAGTAGCACTTTTCTTAGATGTTTATCAATAATCCTGTAGTCCCCTCTTATCCACGGGGGATATGTTCTAAAACCCTCAGTGTATGCCTGAAACTGAGGGTTGTAACAAACCCAATATACAGGCCTTTTCCATCCTAAACACTTACCACGTGCCACGGCTGTAACTGCTGTTTGAGGTGAGACAGCAAAACTAGCATGAATTGTTTTTTCCTTCTTCACAATTTCATGGATAGATTTGTTCATACTGTAGATCATGGCAACTATAGCATATGATTTTTTTTTCTTATTGTTGAGAATTTTCATGTTTTCACTTTTTATGGTAAGCATTTTACAGCTTCTCTTTGGCATATCCAAATTGCTAGTGTCACTTAGTACCCGAGACAGGTACTAAGTGACTGACAGGGAGATTGGACAGTATAGATACACTGTTCAAAGGGATGATAGAAGTCCTGCAGGAGATGGAGCTGGATGATGTGATTTTTATCACACTACTCAGAACGGCAAATTTAAATTTAAATTTAAATTTAAGAATTTAAAACTTATGAATTGTTTATTTCTGGAATTTTCCATTAATATTTTTGGACTGCAGTATACCAAGGGCAACTGAAACTGCAAAAAGTGAAATTGTTGATAAGAGGGGACTAATTTATGTTTAATATTCTCTTAGAGCTACAGAATATTTCTACTTTTTAGTTTCGTGTTTGAATTTTCAAATTCCTGTGTGGTGAAAAATATCACTGCTATCACAGGACTGTTTATTCTTTATTTTCTCTTTCATCTGTTTTCTATTTTCATGATATCGTTAGCATATTGCACAATGAAGTAAAATTATTATTCAGACATACTTTTCCACATTGACTTATCAACTTGTTTGGTTTAATGTAGTTAGGTGTTGAAGCATTTAATGACTTTGGAAATGCATGTGGCCATATCTGGGAGAGAGATATATATGTATATTAATCACACATATACTTATATTAAAAATTAAAAAACCAAAGAGAAAACTCAAAGGATAACTAAATTGTGAGTTACTTTGAATCTTAGAATGTGAGTTTAAAATTGAGTTTATGACAAAACTAGAGGTTATTTTGATTTTTGGGTACCAAATACTTTATGGTTGCTTGATAGCCCAAACAATGGTGTTTATGGGTTCAAGTCACACTTGAGAGAAAGGAATTTCTTCTCCTGAACTTTGTCTAAGATTCTCTGTGATTGAAAAGAGCTCAAGGTATGATTGGTTCTTTCAAGGAATCCAGCTGAAATACATCAAAAACACAAAACACAAAAACATCAGTTTCATAAAAATTCAGAGAGAAAGTCACCATAACAGCGATAACATAACAGCATGTCATAGCTATCTTTCTACAGGGAATTACTCTAATCCAACTCTGACCCCAAGCAGAGGGTTAAAATGCCAGCTTTGGAACATGCCACATACCCATCAGCTGAGCAGCTGCTGAATTTGTCATGCTACAAACCACCTGGGTAGATCTCTCACACCATGAAGTGCATTTATGCCACACAGCCTCCAACAAAAATACCGCCTTACACTGTACTTGGTGCTTTTACAAATGTTAATTCGTGGAATTGTTGATAGTATACCCATTTAACATAGGAAGCAGACATTAATAATAACTTGGGCACAGTCACTTGCCTAGTTCAGTGGTAAACCCAGAACTTGACTTTAGAATTCCTGTATTCTAATCATCATTAGTTTATTAAGTACCTTCTTTATGCCTAGCACTAGTCTAGGCATAATTGCTAATCCTTACATCTTTCTTGCCAGGTATGTCTAATTATCACTTACTTTACATATATTGAAAATGAGGTGCAGAAAGGTGAGATGATTCATGTAGGTCGTAATAGAGTAAGGATTCACACCAAATCCCTTGGTCTCCATACCTGTGCTTTTTCTGCTATATTGCTTGAAACATGAAGAATAACACTAGTGTTGCAGGTTTGGGGTAGTTAAATGAACAAGAGATAGGTAGTATTAATCTGTAAACAATACTCTAGCAGCTGGGTTTTACTCACTATCTAAGCTTTCAGTTGGTAAGAGCATACAGTTCAGTGTTCTGCAGTTGGGCTGCTCCTATTTTTTTATTCTGCCAAGTGCTGAATGTTAAAACACATCTCACTGCTAAGCCTTCCTCAGGCCTTTGGCACCCTTGCTATAAAGGCAGGTGGTCTGAAGAAAGGCTCCCTCTAGGTTGTTGCACACTGTACACAACACATTGCAGTGCGAGACAACCGTCAGTTCCTTCCTTCCCTTCTCCCCCATCCCTTCTAGAAAGCTGGGCCCCAGATGGAAGAGCTGGAAACGTGTCAACTGTTCTCTGAAGGGCACTGAGAAAATACTGTCAGGGAGAAAAGGACAAGCACACCAGCTCATTAGTTTACTAATCAGACAGGACGAACATCAACTTCACAAAGAAAATGTCCTGAACAGAGAGAAGGGAAGGGCTGAAAGGGTGTCATTGCCCACATGCTTTCCAGAGAGCTGCACATTTTTGTTAGAAGATTTGTAACTTGGGGGCATTGCTTCCTTAATTAACTTAATCTTTATTCATTATATCCCTTTCCAAAATATGACCACAGCAAACTGAAGCATAGAAATAATATTTGAGGATATTTTTCTCATTAGAATGTGCAAAGATGTGCCTTGTTGCCAGTACCATGAACAGTCTTATGTGTACTATTCTTTATAGCTGTGATCTCACAGAAAGGAAACTTTGTCTCAACATTCTCACTTGAACTTTTGCTGCCCATTTCTTGCACTTTAAATTGAATTCAGCAGTTATTGGAGAATGGCTGCATGGTACTTAAGTGAAAAGCTTGGAGTTACTTAGAGGAACATAGCTCAATTTGAAGGTGATTTTGGTAGCCCTGGCCCTGTTATTAACATAGTATGTGACAAGTTCCCTTTGATGGGGAAAAATAACTTCTTAAAGATATTAGAATGTTACTTCTCAGTATCAAATCTTATTTAAGTTAGCTCAGACCTAATTCTAATTAAATTTATCTAATTTCTTTTTATGAAATTTTGTTGCCCTTTAGTGTTATCAAACAGCTGCTTATTATGAATTGTTCCCATGGGTGAAGTAGCCTGTGCTTGGTTTAGAATCAGCTCTATTTTTCATCTTTTTAAACAATATACAACATAAATAACATTTGTGTGCTGATGTCAGAGATACTGACTCCACTTCTCTTTTCCTAGTGTAGTTGATATATATATATACACACACATACATATAAATTTAAAAAAAAATTTTTTTCCAACTTGAAGATTTAATTAAGGGACTGGGGACTGATTGATTCTTTTTCTAAAAAAAATGAACAATTTATTCATTTCAGTGTAATATAAAACTACTTAATGGTAATATAAACAATTTACTCATTTAATAAAAATATGATAATGTACTTAATGATATTATGAATAATTTTCTGGAAAGATATAACAATTCTGAACCTGTATACACATCTAATGGCAATGCATATAAATGTAACCTGACAAACATACAAGGAGAAACTGAGATGATATTAACTCATTATTCAGAAACTGACAGGATCAAACAGACTAAAAATTAATAGGATAAAGAAATTTGAACCATACAATCGATAAACTTAATCCAATGGGCATACATTAAATCCTGCATGCAAAAGATATACATTCTCTGGGCAAAAAATATTTGGATAAATCTGAACAAATGCCAAGTAATTGACATAACAATGATTTCTTCCTCTCGTGACTCAAAATTAGAAATCAATAAAAAGATTAAAATCTGATTTTCTACAGTCTAAGAGAAATATTTAACTATGCTCAGTATTATGATTTCACAGATGACTTTATGACTTTCAAGGATTTTGTAATTTATTTCCCCATCACCAACCAAATTCATATTTTTTTAAAATTTTTATTGAATCCAAATTGATTATACATATTTTGGGGGTTCAACATTGAGATATGTTTATCAAATCAATTTTACTAGCATATATATTGTTACAAATCATAATTATTCTTTATGCCCCTTGTCCAATCTCTCCTCTTCCCCCATTCCCTCCCCCTCGCCCCTCTAATTACTCTAGATTTCTTCTCTCCTTCTGAAAGAATAATGGTTACTCTGTTGATTTGTTGCCTAGATGACCTGTCCAATGCTGAAAAGTGTGATCAGGTCCCCCAGTGTTATCGTAGAACAGGTGCTTCTTCTGTCACTCTGGAATGGGCTTTGTGGAGAGAGACATCCTCTTCTTTTCTTTATCTCTGCTGGTGACTCTCCTTGTATCATTGCAGTCCAGTGGCTGGTGGACCATCTGCCTGGTGGTTGTGGCATCTAGCTACCTTCGCAACAGCCATGGTTATTGTGGTGGCTGTGGTGGGTTACCCACAAGGAGGTAATGTTTTTGGCATGCTCCTTGGCGTTGGAGGTGTGCCTGGTTGTGGGTTCCCCTCTCCATGCCTGGGGTCACTGGGTGGGCCCCAAGGCGCTGGCATGGTGTGCCTGGTTGTGGGAGGGGAGTCCAATCCCCTTCTCTATGTATGCCTTGGGTCTACAGGTGGGCCCCAAGGCACTGGCACGGTGTGCCAGGTTGTGAGAGGGGGGTTTGGTCCCTGGCTCCATGCCTCACGTCCCCTGGTGGCCCCTGAGGCACTGGCGGTGTGTCTCAGCCGGAACTAATTTTTTGTCCTTTGCTTGCTTCTAAAGTGGGGGAATTTCCTGTTGGGACCAGAAGTTGAGCTCTGTGGTTTAGCTAAATTGCTGCTTTGCTGCTGCTTCCCTAGGGAAGGCTTTTTGTGCAACACAGGTTATAATGGTTGACTTCAAAGGTACTTCCAGCTCTCCAGAGACTCAGTGCACCTGGGTTATGTAGTAACTCTGATCTGGGCCTGAGTCTTTTCATCAAATTGCACCCTGTGCAATTCTATATTCCTGACCAGTCTCCTCTGAGTGGTCCTACACTGAGTGGGATGCAGATCAGCTGTCCTTGCTGTGCCCCAGCGTTCCCCTGGTGGGCCCATCTCCCCTACCACCCGTGCTGCAAACACTTCCCATGGGATTGGCTGTGCACCAGTCCCTTGCAGTGACTCACCAGCCTCTTAGTGGCTCCATTTTTTCAGTTGTTGTGGTTCCTCGCTCCTATGTGGGTCCATGGGAACCCTTTTAGTGGTCTTGCTGGCCTGAGGGCCACCAAGGCCCTCTTCTCCCCTGCCACCTCCAAGCAACTCCATCCAAAGGGCACAGTTGCGGCTTCTACCAGCTCTTGCTCCGTGGGCTCAGCAGCTCCAGCCTTAAAGCAGCTGCAGCACAAAATGGTCAGAGCAGATTTTTCTTTCTCTCATTGTGGCTTCTCCCGCCTTCATGCACTCCATAGGTCTCTCCTCCTCTTCCCCTGAGCTCTATCCACCCCAGCTTGGCTGTTGTTGCTTTTTTATATAGTTGTAAATTGGTTGATTTGTGGGAGAGAGTGACTCTGGGGACCGTCTATTCTGCCATCTTGACTGGAAGCCCTATATATTTATTTTATATATATACATATATATATTTCATATGTATCTATTTTCTTTCTATATATATTTTATATATATATATATATATATACATATATATATATATATATATATATACACACACATAAAATATGTAGATAGTTCCCATATTAGCTTTTTTCCCTTACTACTTTGATTCATTTATAGGGAGAACTCAAGAAAGAATGTATTTGATATAACCTAAATTTGTAACCTGGTTTCTTCCTTTCTCAACCACTACTGAGACTATTGACTTTAAGTTCATGTCAGCCCTTTCCATTATTCCCATGTTTTAGTTTCTCGAGTTGACATAACAAAGTACCACAAACTGGTGGCTTCAGATGATAGAAACATCATTTGTCACAGTTCAGGAGGCCAGAAGTTGAAAATCAAACTGCAGGGTTGAATCCTTTTTGGGTTCTCAGAGGAAGAATCTGTTCCATGACTCTCTTCCAGCTTTGGGTGGTTGACAACAATCCTTAGCATTCCTGGGTTGTAGATGCACCACTATAGTCTGTGCCTCTGTCATCACGGGGTGGTGTTTTCTCTGTGTGACTGTTTTCACATCAGCTTTCTTCTGTGTCTCTTCTCTGTAAAGATTCCACTCAGATTGGATTTAAATAGCCCACTCAGATAATCCAGGATGATCTCCTCCTCTCAAGATTTTTAACGTCTGTGCCAGCTAGTTGTCCCCCCCCCCAAAAAAAAATCCTAATTTAATTACATCTTCAAAGACTCTTTTCCCAAATATGATAACATTCACAGTTCCAGATGTTAGGAAAGAGACATATCTTTTGGGGGGCCACCATTCAGCCCATTATACTAAGCATCTTCTTAACTTCTCAGTTCTCTAGGAAAATATGCTGGTATTTCAAATTGTTGTTGCTATTTTTATTACCTTATTGAAAACTCTGACCTTCGTTTCTTTTATTCTCTGCAGTTGGTCCTGAGAAAAGGGTGCCAGCAATGCCTGGATCGCCTGTGGAAGTGAAGATACAGTCAAGATCCTCACCTCCCACCATGCCACCCCTCCCACCAATAAATCCTGGAGGACCGAGGCCAGTGTCCTTTACTCCTACAGCATGTGAGATCTCTTAATTACTTGGGTTTGTGGTTCAGAGTGACATTTGGATCTAAGTGACTGACTTCCACATATACTATTCAACATTTTCAAAATGCTATTGAGAGAGAGAGAGCTGGTTGTTTCATACTTTTTTAAATCGCTTATTCCCTCTAAGAATAGTACCTAGCATAGGTATTTAGAGATTTAGTGGTCTAAATACTTTGTTTTACTCTTTGGTAAATAAATATTTTTATTTCTTTGACTCTAACAATAATGAACTTAAATTATTATATTGATTTATAGGATTCAAAGTAGTTTTTTAAAACTTATAGAACTGGTTCTAAAAATATTCCAGGACTGTCATGGTAAGGCGCTTTACAAAAGAGAATATTACCAAATTGGTTCGTTAGTGCTGCCATAACAAAATACCATAGAGTGGGTGGTTTGCTCACATTTCTGGAGGCTAGAAGTAAAAGATCAAGGTGTTAGCAGGTTTGGTTTCTCCTGAATCCTTCCACAATGGACTTGTGGATGGCTGCCTTCTTGCTATGTCTTCACATGGCCTTTCCTCTGTGTGCACACATCCCTAGTGTCTCTTCCTCCACTTATAAGGACACTAATCATATTGAATTAGGGACCATTCATGTGACCTCTTTTAATCTTAATTACCTCATTAAAGTCCTTGTTTCCAAATACAGTCACATTCTAAGGTCTAAGAGGTTAGGACTTCAACATATGAATTTTGGGGAGGATACAATTCAGTCCATAACAGTGATATTAGCCAATAAATATATAACAAGATGTTCAGCTCTACTAGCCATCAAAGAAATGTGAACTAAAGTCCAATGCAATGTTGTTATGCACCCACCAGAATATTCAAAATGAGAAAGAATACTAAGTTTTGGTGAGGATGTATAGAACAGCGTGAGCACTCACAACCACTTGGTTTAGTAGTATGTACTAAAGCTGAATTTTCACATGCCCTAGAACTCATTCCTACATATGTACTCCAAAAAAACCCTAATTAAAAAAAAATATATATATATATACACACACACAAATATACATACATATGTGTCTTGATTTTAATTTGAGGTCTGTCTTCTCATGCACATACTGCCACCCCCAGTTCACATTGACTTTCTTTCCTTCTTTTTTTTTTTTTTTTTTTTTTTTTTTTTTTTTGTTTTTTGTCTTTTTTCGTGACCGGTAACGGGATCGCAACCCTCGGTGTCCCGCCCGTACCACGCTCAACCCGTGAGAGGACCGGTCTCTATATGGGAGCCGACCCCTCAGTGGGAGCGCCGCACTCTACCGAGTGCGCCACCGGGCTGGCCCCACATTGACTTTCTTTCCTTCTTTTTTTTTTTTTTTGTTTTTTGTCTTTTTTCGTGACCGGTAACGGGATCGCAACCCTCGGTGTCCCGCCCGTACCACGCTCAACCCGTGAGAGGACCGGTCTCTATATGGGATCCGAACCCTCAGTGGGAGCGCCGCACTCTACCGAGTGCGCCACCGGGCTGGCCCCACATTGACTTTCTTGCAGATATTTTGTTTCATAAACTAGAACACACTTGCTACTTGTGCAGTGCCCAAAAAGTGTGACAGCACTGTATTAGATGTTGTATGTATTGTATTATTTTAATGCAGTTCATGGGCTGGCCAGCTCACTTGGTTAGAGCATGGTTCTGATAACACCAAGATCAAGCATTCAGATCCCTCTACCGGCCAGCCACACAAAAAAAAGGGGGGTGGGGGTGCTGTCCAGTTAGCTGAGTTGGTTAGAGTGTAGTGTTGGTAACACTAAGGTCACAGGTTTGGATCCCCAGATTGGCCAGCCACCAAAAAAAAAAAAGTAAGAAAATGAAGTTTAAAGCTTGCATGCTGTCCTTACTCAAAAATTTTGTTTTGTGTCTTTAATCATTTTATTTACTTTATTTTGGGGGGCCCTGGCCAGTATGGGGATCCAAATCCTTGGCCTTGGTGTTATCAGCACCATACTCCAACCAAGTGAGCTAATAAGCCAGCCCCTGTTTACCATTTTAAAAGGCAAGAGAAGATTGTATAAAAGTACGGCTTTAGTAGAAGGCTTAATTATTATTTTCCTAAAACATTTGAAATTTGAGTAACTGACAGCTGCAGCCTTCAGTCTGAGTCATAGTGAATGAAAAGAAGTTTGACATCCTTCTTAAATTATATATATATTTTTTCTTTTTTCTTTTTTTTTTTTTTTTTGGCGAGTGGCTGATAGGGATCCAAACCTTGACCTTGGTGTTATCAGCATCATTAAATTTTATTTTCTATGTCAAAGTTAAACAGCCTCAGATATAGGTACTATCTTAAAATGAAACAGATTTAATTAAACCCAGTTATCATTCAGATTTCAAGATACAGCTAATAGGTATATGTATATTTAAATTCAGCCCTTTTTAGCTCAATATTTGCCTACTTTAGGGGTGGATATGTCTTATTTCGGAAGATATGATCATATGTTTTTACTAAAGATGCTATGAAAAATCCTGTCTGAGTGTCAGGGTGGCTAAAAGCACAGTAATATATTATTTTTATGAGTTGCCTCAAAAGAGAGCAGCTCTCCAATGGCAATTGACCTTTCTGTGAAAACAAAGAAATGGCAGGCCATTGCAACTAATTTTTTGGATTGCTGAGGTTGAGTGTTGAGCTTTTCTTTCCAGTAGCTTTAGTAATCTCTTTTAATGGAAGACACAGAAGAGAATTCACCCTCTTTTGCTCAGCTTATTAGTCTGTAACATTCAGCATTTTCCTGAATACTTATCTTTTACTTAGCAGATGAGCAAAGCAAAGGTATATCCAGTATACACAGTTTACGAAACTTACAGAATACACAGATGTGTAATGTAGTGTTCTTCAAGAAGTGCATAGTCTCTTTAGACAGTGCAAATAGAGAAAGATGTAAGTATAATTTGAGAAGTAAAATAGTAGAAGCATGTGCTATGTGTAGGCAGCACAGAAAAGATTTATTCAAGCTACTGGGGTTTACCATAAAGTGGAGCAATGGGTGTCAAACAGTGCTTCTTAATACAGGTGATGCCTGAGCTGTATAGAATGAAGAGTTTGCTAGGTTAAATTTGAATAAGGGTCAGTCTAAGAAGAGGCAACATAAATGGTCAGCTGACTGTGACTGGCTTAGAGGAAGTAGAAGGGAAATGGAAAATTTTTCATGATTAACAAATTTGTTAGGCAAAATATAGGTAATGTCAGTTTTCTAAGCTAGGTAAAGATGAAATGATTGGGCCCTTTAAACATGGCTCAAGTCTTAAATTGTTTCTTAGGATTTTAGATACACTTTTACCTTATTAGATTTTCTTTTTTCTTTTTTTTTTTTTTTTTTTTAAAAAAAAAGATGACCGGTAAGGGGATCTTAACCCTTGACTTGGTGTTGTCAGCACCACGCTCAGCCAGTGAGCGAACCGGCCATCCCTATGTGGGATCCGACCCCGGGGCCTTGGTGTTATCAGCACCGCCCTCTCCCGAGTGAGCCACGGGCCGGCCCTACCTTATTAGATTTTCTTTTTTCTTTTTTGTTTTTTTTTTTTTAAAAAAAAAGATGACCGGTAAGGGGATCTTAACCCTTGACTTGGTGTTGTCAGCACCACGCTCAGCCAGTGAGCGAACCGGCCATCCCTATGTGGGATCCGACCCCGGGGCCTTGGTGTTATCAGCACCGCACTCTCCCGAGTGAGCCACGGGCCGGCCCTACCTTATTAGATTTTCAAGCCTTGATATGACCAAGTGAAAACCAACTAACACTTAGGTGCTAGGTAATTTTATTTCACTGTTCAGTAACAAAGGAAATTTTTACTTAATACCACCAATAATGTAGTTCTAGGGTTGTTTTCTAAATTGAAACTACCAAAAAAAGACTATTAAGAATAACAGGAAAATAGGAAAACTGTAATTAATCACATGTATTATAATTTGAGCACAAATATGGAATGGGAAAATCCTGTATGGAATATAGGAGATGCTTTATTGAATGTCCCAGGTTATTTTGTTTGTTTGTTTGTTTTTTTCTTTTAGGCACTTTTTATTTTCCAAAAACAATTGTCATTAATATATAAACATCTCATTCTTTCAAAAAATTCTACAACTATAAAGCTGTTTGCTCCATTATTTGCATAAGAAATGACCACAATACAAAAATAAGAGGTGAAAAGAAGCAAAACAGCAACAGATTTATGCTTTTTATGTAGGTATGTTTCTATGTATGAACATTTTGAAGCCTCTTACAAAATTATTTACACCGTTTGTCATCTATTTACACATTTTAAGAGCAACTTTTCTAACAAAACTATAATTTATCAAGTTATGAAAATTGTTTTCTAAAAAAACTATATTACCACAAAATAAAGATAAAAAATATCTTAAAAACAAAATTAAATTTTCATTTCAATCAAGACCCCTTCTGGTATTTTGCTTATTTATTTTGCCCTTTGATTAACATCATCAGCATCATATTACTATTTTATATTGCATATATGTAGCACTTGCTTCTTTTAAGTTTTCAACATATCATTTATATTTAAAGGCAGACACTGAGTCATTATTAACAATAGATTAACTAAACTGCACTGTAATTTAGATAGAATTACTGTCTCACTGTATATTACATGCAAAATCCACATAAATTGTTATTAACCAACAGTACTGCACAAGCAGACATCTCAGTATATGAAAACTGTATCATAAATTCAACATTGCCATGTGAAAACAACATAAGTCCATTTAAAAAATGATATGTGTTTAGCTTATTGTAAGAGGTTTAACTTTTGTATATTGTAACTATTTTTAAGCTCTTCAGTTTACAATTCATATAAAATGTCTTTTGTATTTAAAATAAACGATTCTATTTTAATCAGTGAATGAAATTTGCTTTTAAAGTTCATTTGTATGATTATTCCTCCCGCCTAAATAAATAAATTTGGTTAACATTGAGAGGTATCTTACCACAAATTCTAACTGTAAATGTATTCATGGTTATTTTCAAAAGAATTATGATTTTTCCCAAAAGAATCCTAAAAAACTTGTAATAAAAGTATAAAGCTGATTTGCATATTTATGAAATTTTGAATAGCAAATATAGGCAACTCATATTAAAAAAAAAAAAAAGCCACGCATTTGGTTAATGACTATTTGTGAATTGCCAGGTACACTGTGTACCTCCAAGGAATTATCTAATATTAAAAGAAAAATCTTGACATACAATCCACCCTTCTTCCAGTGCCTGCCAACTGATTTGTTTACTAAACACTGTCACATTAAATGATGTTGCCAGGGTAAAAACACCTCACACGCACCCGTCCACCTCCACCCCTGACCCACGCTGAGATGTGGCTGCCTGCCTGTCATGAGATGAAATCTGCTTGAGTAAAGCTGTATGAATGTCCCAGATTTTGACAGTATTAATCTAGAATTGTCAAGGCAGAGATTCTGACTGACTCTACCATTAGTATTCTGCATGGTCAAAGAGATATGTACCTTATTGCAGGAGTAGGTCATAAAGTCTGTTGCCTCAAAAAAAAATCCCTCACATTAGCATAACTTTTCTGGTTGTCTTGTTCACATGCTACCTTCTGATTGATTGCTTAGCTTCTTTGGGATGCTGAGACTGGGAAGGAATTGTGATGTAAAAGATAGGCATAAGTGTCCAGTCACTGGAAAGATATATAGTCTCAGACTCATCTCAAGTACCGCTTGTTACAGGAAGCCTTTCTTAAAACTACACACTCCTGCCCATGGCACCTGTAACATTAGATATCCCTTCTTTGTGCCTTCTATGTTATTGTGGGGTTTCTTTTCCTTTTTGGGTGGCCGGCTGGTACGGGGATCCGAACCCTTGACCTTGGTGTTATAATCCTGTGCTCTAAACAGCTGAGCTAACTGGCCAGCCCCCTGTGTTATTAATTTTTACCCGATAGTCTGTTTCACTATACAGCAGTCTCATTGAGGATAGACACAAGAGTTTTCCATAGACACAGAGTTTTGCATACTCTTCTAACATGTACTTTACAAAATTCAAATAAAAAAATTAAGGGGAGTGCAAACAAGAAATTAATAAAGATCCTTGTGTTTTACTCTTAAGCTGAATCTTTCATTTTGGCTTTCTTTTAGTAAGCAATGGAATCAACCATTCTCCTCCTATCCTGAATGGTGCCCCATCACCACCGCAGAGATTCAGCAATGGTCCTGCCTCTTCCACATCATCTGCACTAACAAACCAGCAGTTGCCAGCCACTTGTGGTGCTCGGCAGCTTAGCAAGTTGAAACGCTTTCTCACCACTCTGCAACAGTTTGGCAATGACATCTCACCTGAGATTGGGGAGAAGGTGCGGACTCTTGTTCTAGCACTGGTGGTAAGTACAGCATCATTGTTGTCAACAACTGCCTGAGTATGTGGCTCAGATCCAAAGCCAGCAGAGACATTATATATATTTTGTTACAGATATTTCTGCTCATTCCAAAACCCATAGTAATGTGGCAAATTCTACAGACTAGATTAAAGTATAACTTACTTAAAACTATCGAATTGTAGATTTCATGATAACAATGTTTATCAAAGAAACAAAATATATAACGTTTACCTTATTGTTTAAAATGTTGATTTAATTCCAACAAGCAACTTTAGATTTGTCTTAGAACTGGTTTCAATAGGCCTGCTGGAGTCCAACCAAGTTAATGTAAGGTTTTATAATTTAATATATTCAGTGCCTGGTGCATTGTTTCCAAACAATGAAAATAGAGATGTGGCAAGTTTAATTTTCAAAATAATAATTTGTAAAATTATAAGTTTCATGGTCTGTATAAATAGTATCAAAGGAATTACATTGCTTAGCTCCTCATGCATGTACAGTTTCTTTACAATTTTCAAGGTATGCAGTATTTTTCTTTCTATACTGAGCATGGTGAACCTATGGTATAAAGGAGTGGTTTTCTTTTTCTTTTTTTTTTGGTGGCTGGCCAGTACAGGAAAAAGGAGTGATTTTCTGACATTGAAAGCCAGATGGGGATTGACTCTTAGTGTTTATAAGGGAAGTACTTCTAGTTTCCAGTGTTTGTAAATCTAATTCTTCAAGATTTACCTCCAGTAAAAGCATCCTGTGCTCCTTCCTGCATGTTAGCCTCTGTATGTGATAAAAAGATGAATCACAGTACTAATCCTTACAATCCAGTTCTCAAAGTATAATTCAAGGACCACCCTGGGATTCTTCAAAGATCCTTTCTGGGGGTCCAAAAGGTCAATAACATTCATAGTAATACTAAGATGTTATTTGCCTTTTTACTCTTACTTTCTCATGAGTGTATTGTGGAATTTTTTAGAGGCTGCATGATGTGGGTATTGCAACAGATTAAATGCAGAAGTAGACAGTAGAATCCAGCTGTCTTCTATTACGCTAGATATTAAAGAGATTTGCAAAACAAATAGTACTACACTTCTTACTACATTTCTTTTGGAAAAATGTAGTTTTTTATTTTTTTAAATGCTATTTATTGGGCCAACCCATGGTTCACTTGGGAGAGTGTGGTGCTGATAACACCGAGGCCAAGGGTTTGGATCCCTGTATAGGGATGGCTGGTTTGCTCACTTGGTAGAGCGTGGGGCTGACAAAACCAAGTCAAGGGTTAAGATCCCCTTACCAGTCATCTTTTAAAAAAATAAAATAAAATAAAATAAATAAAATAAAATAATATGCTATTTATTTTGCATGTAATGGGTTATTTTGAAATGGATTAATAATATACTTTTTTAATTCTCAGTTTTAATTTCTGATATGGGGAATATCAGTAGATGTAACACACATAAAGTAGAGGGATTCTGAAACCAAAAGGTTTAAGAACTGCTGCCTTAGAAGATTTCTTAGTCTGGGCCGAGCCCGTGGCGCACTCAGGAGAGTTCAGCGCTGGGCTCCCGCCACGGGTTCGGATCCTATATAGGGATGACCGGTGCGCTCACAGTGCTCACTGGCTGAGTGTGGTGCGGCCGGTCTCAAAAAAAAAGGACAAAAAAAAAAAATTTCTTAGTTCTAATATGGAGGAAACAACTTTCATAAAAGGCAAAATGCAATAAATGATTTTTTCATCATTTATGAGATTCAGTCCCTATTGTATGTAGCTATAGGTTTTTCATTTTCATTGCTATATGATGTTTTATTGTAGGAATATACCACAGTTTCTATTTTTTGGCTCTTGATGGACATTTGAGTCATTTTCAATTTGGGACAATGTTGGGGTCCCCGACATCACCCCCATATTTGGAGATTTGCTAGGATTCACAGGACTTGGCGTATCGTAGTTGTGCTCAGAACTAGGATTTATTACAGAGGCCTATTAAGGATGTACAGCCATATCATAAAGAAGATAGACACAGGTGGAGACTGCAGGAATCCAAGTGCAGGCTTCCTTATGCTCTTTCCATCTCATTAACAGTCACACAAAACGTACTCTTCCCCAGCAATGAAAATACAGCAACATGTATGCAATGTTTCTGCCAAGGGAAGCCTGTTAGAGAATCATTGCCCAAGGCTTTTATTAGTGCCTGGTCACATAGGCACTCTTGCCTAATACCTGCCAAAATTCTGCACTCCCAGAAGGAAAACAGTGTTTAGCACAAACCATATTATAGGCACAGTGAGCCACTCTTCTCAGTTGGGGCAAGTTTGGGCATTCTTTGGAGGGAAAAATACCCCCAAAATACACAACCTTTTTATTGGTCCAATTTTAGAATATGGTGGAGAAGTCTATGGTGGATCTAGACAAATGTAATTGGTCTTAATGTCAAAATGAATTTGAACATAATTGGAAACTAAGCAGACATCAGAATGTTATACCAATTCCAGCAGGAAATTACTTTATGTAGAAATTATGCTTAAAGAGTAAACAAAAAATAGCAGAAGTTCATTTGCAAAAAACAGTGAATCTTTTTCTAGTCATGAAAAGTATATGTAGATGTGTCCATTCATCTTTCTTTTAAATGGCCACAGCTGGGTTAACCCCCCCCCCCCAGTAAAATACACATAACAAAAGTTACCATCTTAATGTTTTTTTAGGTATACTTCAAGTGTGTGTACTTTAAAAGAAAGTCGTGGAAAAATAGAATTGAAAGATAATACGGGGCCGGCCCGGTGGTGCACTGGATAGTGTGCTGCTTGGGAAGCGCGGCAGCGCTCCCGTCCGAGGGTTCGGATCCCATGTACAGACCGGCTCCCGCTCACTGGCTGAGCGAGGCACGGGAGCAACGCCGAGGCTTGCGATCCCGTCGCCGGTCCCCGGTCCGGTACGGGGGCAACACTGAGGGTTGCGATCCGTTGCCGGACACGGAAAAAAGACAAAAAGACAAAAACAAACAAACAAAAAAAAAAAGAAAGATAATACAAATCTTTTCATGAACTTTTTGAAGTATCCTCATACAGTTCAGTGGTATTAAGTAAGTTTGTACTGTCTGTCCTCTTCAACATTGTATCCTTGGTGCCTAAAAGCATCACAGGGTTAAAGAATTTATAGGATTGCCTTTTAAAATTTGCAATAAAATATATGTAACATGAAATTTACCATTTTAAACATTTTTAGGTTTACAATTCAGTGGAATTAGGTACATAACATTCACATTATTGTGCAACCATCACCACCATTTGTCTCCAGAACTCTGTGTCTTGCAAAACTGAAATTCTGTTACCATTAAACAGTAACATCCCATTTCTGTCTGCCCATAACCCCTGACAACTGCCATTCAACTTTCTGTCTCTATGCATTTGATTACCGTAGGTAGCTCTAGGTACCTACATAAGTAGAATCATGCAGGATTTTTCTTTTCATGACTGGCTTATTTCACTTAGCATAAGGTCCTCAAGATTTATCCATGTTGTAGCATATGTCAGTTTCCTTCCTTTTTAAGGCTGAATAATATTCCATTGTATGTATAAATCACATTTTGTTTATCCATTTGTCTATCAATGGACAGACACTTGGGTTGCTTCCACCTTTTCATTCAGTTAGGGAAAGTTTTATATTGGTATAAGAAATTATTTACCATCCAAGTTCCTAGACACAATCTAAGTTCTTAGATGTCAGCTGGTGGCCCAACCTGGCAAGCAAATCTTTCTAAGAACAGCAGTTTTAGGCCTGCTGTGTTAACTCTTTTTTGTACAGGAGCCATGACAAATAATGCTCAGCTGAACATTCTTGTACCTATGTGCAGGCATTGCATGCAACAATGGAATTGTGTTTTCACAGGACATGCATATATGCAAATTTAGTATATAATGTCATGCTGTTTTCCCAGGTGTTATACCACTTTATACTCTAATCTGCTGAGATTTTTATTAAGATTAGCATTGATCCTCAGACCAAATTTAGTTTAAAGCAAAAAAAAAAAAAAAAAAAAAAAGATTAGTATTGAAACTATAAATAAATTTGGGAAAGAGGAAAAAAGTATTTGTTAAATTTAATATCCATTCATTATTTGAAAGAAAAAAATTAGCAAACTAGTTATAGCAGGAACTTCCTTAATCTGATGATAGTTATATATATATGTATAACAAAAAACCTACAGCAAGTCTCATGCTTAATAGTGAAATTTTGGAAGCTTTCCTTATGAGATTAGAAACCAGACAAGAATGTTCACTATTCTCTCTTCTATTCAGTGTAATGCTGAAAGTTCTAGCCTAGAAATGAGATCTAAAGATTGGCAAGAGACTGCCATTTGGAGGAGAATTAACACATTTATACCATTAAATTTTACTATTCAAGAAAGCATCTCCATCTTTTCTAGTCTTTTATTATGAAATGTATGGTTAAGATTTTGGTGGGCACATGTGAGTGGAACAGTCTTACCAAGTGGTAGAAACTTCACTAGGCAAGTCAAAAAAGGCCACATAATTAAGTAGCTGTGTTCTGTGTCCCTGTTGTACAAGAGGTAAGGTGCTGGTATCCCTAACTACAGCAGGGAGCAAGCATGGCGAATTTCCACTTCAAGGTAAAGGTAAATGTTTTGTGCTCCACTTATTTGGAGAATGCACATTCTGGAGGGTAGTTTGGCAGTGTTTCTGGTACCTTAAACTAAGTAGTTCCTTTGAGTCACGGGTTTCACTTCTTGAAATGCATCCTAAGAAAGTAATGAACAGTGTGCACCAAAATAATCAGTTCAATGTTATTTATAATGCTTCCCCCAAAATTGAAGCCAGCTAAATATTCTATAAGAGCCTGAAATTACAGTACATTTGTTTAATGGGATATGATGTAGTCATTAAAAGTTAAGTCTAGTTCGTCTTAGGAGGCGAGATAGAGAGGCACACTTCTCCCTATTCCTCCTGATAAATACAGCAAAAAACTCTGGACATTATATATAAAACAAAAATAAGATTCTTCAAGGTGGAGAGAAGAGGGCAGATTTGCCGCTGGGACACAAAGAACTACATAGCAGTGAGTTCCCTAGTTTATGTGTTTTCCTGATATATTCTGGACTGGGGTGTGCAGAAGTTAGTAACCTGGAAACATCAATGAGCATAGGCCCCCCCCCCAAAAAAAAAGTCTCTGTAGCCAAAGGACTAGGAAAAGAGCAACCAAGCAAAGTAGGAAACTTTTAGACAATAATCACCCTACTCCAGCCAAACACCTCAGAAAAAAACTGCAGTAATGAGGTGCTTTTCCCCTCTGCATCAGAGCCCTAGTGGGGAACCTGAACTCCCAACCTCACCCATCTGTAACGACCCCTCCTGCCACCACGCCCTCCCTCCTAGTCAACAGAACTACCCAAGTTGAATGGGTAACTGGGATTATTCCCCATCTGACAGCATCAATGTCCCCCCACTGTGGTAGTTCATTTTAGTCTCAACTTGACTGGACTAAGGAATACCTAGAAAATTGGTAAAACATTACTTTACCAGTAAAGTAATCTGTGTGTCTGTGAGGGTGTTTCCAGAAGAGATTGGTGTGTAAGTCAGTGACCTGAGTGGGGAAGATCTGCCCTCAATGTGAGTGGTACCATCCAATTGACTCGGGGCCCAAATAAAACAAAAAGGTCAGAGAAAAGGCAATTTTCTGTCTCTCTCTTGGAGCTGGGGTACACTGTTCTCCTGCCTTGGACATCAGAACTCCAGGCTTTCTGGCCTATGGACTCCCAGAATTACACTAGCAGCCCCCTGGGTTCTCAGGCCTTTGGCGTTGGACTGAGAATTACACCATCAACTTCTCTGGTTCTGAGGCTTTTGGACTTGGACCGAGCCATGCTACTGGCATCCCAGGGTTTCTAGCTTGCAGGTGGCCTGTGATAGGACTTTTCAGTGTCCATAATCGCATGAGCCAATTCCCCTAATAAATCCCCTATCATATATCTGTATATATGAGGGTACTTCATAAAGTTTGTAGAAAGATTCATGTTATCTTTTAATTTTATTTTTCCGTGAACTTTCTGAAGTACCCTCATTTATCCTGTTGGTTGTCTCTGGAGAACCTTGACTAATACACCAAGGTGGTACAGAGTCAGAAGAGACTTCCTAAAACAAAAACGTAGATAATAAGATCTGGAGTCTTATGATATAGAATCCAACATGTCCAGGATAGAATAGAAAATCACTTCTCAGTCAGGGTACCAGGAACATCTCAACTGGAATGGGAAAAGAAAACCGACACCAACTAAGCTGATTTAGATGTTAGAATTATCTGACAAGGGTTTTAAAGAACCCATCATAAAAATGCTTCATTGAGCAATTGTGAACAAGTGAAAAAACACAAAGGCTCATCAAAGGAATAGCAGATTTTAAAAAGAACCATTTGGGGCTGGCTGGTTAGCTCGGTTTTAGAGCATGGTGCTGATAACACCAAGGTCCAGGGTTCAATCCCTGTACCGGCCAGCTGCCAAAAAAAAAAAAGAAGAAACAAATGGAAAGCTTAGAACTGAAAAATAAGGAAATTAAAATCTCGGTGATAGACTCAACAGATAATGAAGAAGACAGAGGAAAGAACCAGTTACCTTGAAATTAAAACAATAGAAAAAATTACCCAATCTGAACATCAGAGAGAAAATAGACTGGGGGGAAAAAAAAAAGAACAGAACCTCAGTGTTTATAATCAAAGATCTGAGTCACAGTAGGAGAGGAGAAAGATTATGGAGCTAAAGGAATATTTGAAGAAATGATGGCTGAAATTTTCCTAAATTTGACAAAAGACCCTAAGGGTTCAAAAGAGCTGAGCAAAGTTTCAACAGGGTGCTCCCCCCACCCCTTATCCACACTAAGATACATGATATTTAAACTTCTGAAAACTGAAGACAAATCTTGAAAGCAGCAAGAAACATCTTACCTATAAAGGAAAAATTCCAGTGACAGTGGATTTCTCATTAGTAGCCATGGAGGCCCAGAAGGAAGTGGCACATTTTTCAAGTGCTGAATAAAAATAACTGAGGCAGGGCCGGCCCGGTGGCGCACTGCTACAGTGCGCCGCTTGGGAGCGCAGTGGCGCTCCCGCCAAGGGTTCGGATCCCACATACAGACCGGTTCCCGCCCACTGGCTGAGCGAGGTGTGGGAGCAACACCGAGGGTTGCGATCCCGTTGCCAGTCCCGGTCCGGTACGGGCGTGACACTGAGGGTTGCGATCCATTGCCGGACACGAAAAAAGACAAAAAGGAAAAAAAAAAAAAAAAAAAAAAAACTGGGGCTGTCTGGTTAGCTCAGTTGATTAGAGCACAGCCTTATAACCCCAAGGGCACATGTTCAGATCCCTGTCCCAGCCAGCTGCCAAAAAAAAAAAAAAAAATCATTACCTAATAACTGACCTTCAACTGAGCACTTACTATGTGATCTAATCTCCTCTGGGTTCGAATTCCCATAACAGCCAGCTGTAAAAAAAAAAAAAAAAAAAAAACACCTGTCAACCCAGAATCCTGTATCTATTGAAAATATCCTTCTGGAATGAAGGGTAGGGCAATCAAGATATTTTCAGATAAAGTAAAACGAAGAGAATTTGTCTCCAGCAGACCTACCCTAAGAGAATAGCTACAGGAATTTCTTGAAACAGAAAGCAAATGATAAAGAAAGAATCTTGAAACATCAGGACAGGCTGGCCAGTTAGCTCAGTTGGTTAGAACACAGCCTTGAAACAACAAGGTCAAGGATTCGTATCCTTGTACCAGCTAGCCTCCCAAAAAAAGATGAAAAAAAAAATGGGAAGAATAAAAATGTAAGTAGATACAGTAGACTTTTCTTCTCTTAAATTTTCTAAATTATGTCTGGTGGTCGAAGCAAAAATCATAACATTGTCTGATATGGTTGTCAGTGTATGTAGAGGAAATTATTAAGACAATTTTATTATAAACTGGGTAGGATAAAGGTAGATAATGTTTCTACACATCTGTATTTTGATCAGTGGTGGTTACATGAATATACATGAGATAAAATATCATATAGCTATGCATACATTGTATGAATGTTAGTTTCCTAGTTTTGAGATTGCACTATAGTTACATAAGATGTAACCATCAGGGGAAACTGGATGAATGCTGCATCAGGACCCCTCTGTACTATTTTTGTAACTTCCTATGACTCGATAATTATCTCAAACTTTTTTTTTTTTTTTTTTTTAAAGATGACCGGTAAGGAGATCGTAACCCTTAACTCGGTGTTGTTAGCATCACACTCTCCCAAGCGAGCTAACCGGCCATCCCTATATAGGGATCCCAACCCCTGGCCTTGGTGTTATCAGCACCACACTCTCCCGAGTGAGCCTTAACTCGGTGTTGTTAGCATCACACTCTCCCAAGCGAGCTAACCGGCCATCCCTATATAGGGATCCCAACCCCTGGCCTTGGTGTTATCAGCACCACACTCTCCCGAGTGAGCCACGGGCCAGCCCCTTATCTCAAACTTTTAAAAGATTTAAAAAAAATTTAGTCTGGTGGACTATCTTTACTGCCCCTTGTCTTCTAAAACCAGTATATGTGTTGCTCTTGAGATCTAGAGACCAGCTCTCCTCACGTCTTGCCTTTTCACATTCTTCTCTCTTTGTCAGAAACATCTTTCCCAAGGCTGCACTTTTAACTTCCTCAGGTGACACTTCTGTAAAGCCTTTCTTATCCCACATCTGACTCAAATATTTCTTCTCTGTGAGTCAGTAGCATCCTGTACGTACATGTGTACCTCAGTAATACTGTTTGTCTCTTTGCTTAGTTGTCTCTTTTCCCACTAGCCTGTGAATTCTTTGGGCTCAAAAAAATCAAACAATTACGTTCTTATTTATTAAATAATTGAATGTCGGGGGAAACTGACCTAACAGTAAGTGTTCATTCCTCTCAGAAACAAGATTGCCCTGTATCTACAGCATATGTAGTCTGGTATCCGTTTCTCTGTCCTAAGTCACTGTTTCTCCTTATGCTACACAATTTGTCCTTTCCCTTTGTTCATCACAAGAAAACTTAAAATTATTCATAAAGTCCTTCTATACATTTAATCTACTTTTGTTTGATTTTTGAGACCTGATTGCATTCATTGCAGTAGGGATAAGAGAGTATCATTCTCTTACACTTAGTTTTTGTTCCTGATTACGAGTTATAACATTATTTTGGTGGTTGGGCAAATATCATGTACTTAAAACAAGTACTCAGTTAAAGTTTAAAAAATTTTTGGAGGTAAGACATGAGGGAAAGTTTTCGAACATTTTCATTTAACATGGTTGAATTGGATATACCTTTTTCCCTAAAGGAAAATATCTTAATTTTTACTGAATAATAAACATGATATATTTGGAAAATCTGACATAATTTCATACCCAGAAATAACTGCTGTTATGATTGTCCTTCCAGACGTTTAAAAATGTGTGCATATATATGTGTGCATGTGTTATTTTCATAAGTGGATTCTTGGAAAACATACTGTTCTGTTTCTGGTTTTTCATTTCACAGTATATTGTAGACACCTTTCCTCATTAATGCATATAAATCTTTTCTCTTCCCTCCCCTTTAAGTGTTCTGATATATGTCTATACTGTAATTTTTAATGCAGTTTCCTGTTGGTGGACCTGTTTTCCTTTTTTTGTTTAAGAAGCTATATTGTGCTGATGAATAACTTGTATGTCTTTGAACACTTGATGACTTTCTAAAAGTAAATTCCTAGAAGTGGTAATTTCTCTTTCAGAGGAGCAAGAATTCAGATTAATACCCAAGTTTTGTTTTTTTGTTTGAATTTGTTATACTATGTTTTAGGGAATGGAAGTAAAAATATTTTGTGAACTTTGAAGTAAATATTTTTATTTGTTCATTCCCCTTAGCAGAGGAGCTAAGATTGATTCCTCATTTATTTGCTTATTTATTTATCTATTTATTTATTTATTGACTGCTGGTCAGTATGGGTATCCGAACCCTTGAACTTGATGTTATAACACCTCACACTAACCAACTGAATTAACTGGCCAAGCTATTCCTAATTTAAAACCTAGATTTTGAGGGGCTGGCCCGGTGGCGCACTGTAAGTGCGCCACTTGGGAGCACGGCGGCACTCCCGCCGAGGGTTCGGATCCCACATACAGACCGGTTCCCGCTCACTGGCTGAGCGAGGTGCGGGCGCAGCACCGAGGGTTGTGATCCCATTGCCGGGCCCGGTCTGGTACGGTCGTGACACTGAGGGTTGCGATCCGTTGCTGGACACGAAAAAAGACAAAAAAAAAAAAAAAAAAAAAAAAAAAAAAAAAA
>NW_007726497.1:455202-459449 GCF_000696425.1 Galeopterus variegatus | reverse complement strand
AAAAAAAAAAAAAAAAAAAAAAAAAAAAAAAAAAAAAACCTAGATTTTGAGAAAATATAGGGAAAATGCTAATAACTTTCCTGAGAATAATTACTTTCGAAGTAGGAGTTTGCCTAGTTGTTCTGATATGTACACAGGCCACTTGAAGGTAGAAGGCACCTATTGTTCTTTTTTTTTTTTTTTTTTTTTTAACTCTCCATTTAGAAGATTTGGGAAAGGTATTCCAGGATGTGGCAGGAACCTGTAAAAGAAATGAACTCTTTTGGTTTTGCTTTTGGTTTTTTTGGTGGCTGGCCAGTACAGGATCTGCTCTAACCAACTGAACTAACTGGCCAGCCCCCAAACTTACGAAAAAGTGTGGCAATGGGTGGTTGAGTCCAGAAAATGTCTATAAATTGACATCCTGGATCAAGTCATAATCTGTTCAGTAGGTAACATTGTAAGCTTGATTCCCTATCCCTGAAGTGACTTGTGATGAACCCTTCAATATGAGGGACCTGAGTACCTCTCTTCACAGGAAATGAAGAAGGCAGTGCCCTATTCTGCAACACAAGCTGCTGGGCAAAGGGGAGAATTTAGACTTGGGGTGGTGAAGAAGAGAATCAAGGAAAATGAATTTCTGTCTTAAAGGAAACAGAATTTGGTTAACCTTTGAGAGAGGTCTGAGTTCATAATAGTGCTTTTGGAATTATCCTTTTGTTCATTATTTAAAAGGGTTCAGCACTGTGAGGCATTGTCCAATTTTAGAAGTTGAACAAGATAATTTATTTTTTCAGAACTCAACAGTGACAATCGAAGAATTCCATTGTAAGCTCCAGGAGGCCACAAACTTTCCTCTTCGTCCTTTTGTGATTCCATTTCTCAAGGTAATTCTATAACTACTGAATGTAATTTATCTTTAAGACTTCCTCAAGATCTACTGATCCCTGTTCTGTGATCTAAATCCAGGTGGCTTGCCGTGTTCTCATATCTTTGGGTGTTTTGGGGATGGTGAAGAAGCATGAGTGCACTGTGCAGATAAGCCTCATGTTTGATGAGATGAGAGTTGCAGAAGCCTTGAGCTGTGGTCTGTGTGCACACACAGAAGGAGCAAGTAGAGGAAGCAGTAGGAAGGGTTGGGGAGGCATGGAGGCCAGCTTCCTAGCAGAGGAAATAACTGGACACTGATCTTTTGGGTATGGCAGGAGGGTGCGGAGTATGTGTTGTCTGAAAGGAGGCTGTCAAACAAAGGAAAGATCTTTGCAGTTTGGACTTACCCTAAGGTCAGGAGATGATGTGGCGAGGCAGTGTTTGTGTCTCCCAACCCCTAGTTACTCAAGTCTCTAATAACGTCCTCTGTAATTGTTGCCTGGGACCTAACTTTTAGGGACATTGTTCTAAATTACTGTGTTTACCTAATAAGTGAGGCAGTGTTACATTTATACAGAATATGCCTCTTTTAAAAAACTGTGTAAAGTTTGAAATAATAATATGCGCAGTAATAAGCTGCAGAATGTCACAATAAAATTCCTGTATACCCTTTATCCAGATTCTCCAAAATAATATTTTACCATATTTGTATTTTCATTCTCTATTTATTTTTTCCTCAAATGTTTGAAAGTAAACTGCAGATTTGATGCACCTAAATACTTGAATACAATTATCGAATCAGGAAATTAACATTCATACACTGTTATCTATAGACTTTATTTGTGTTTCACCAAGTCACATTAATATCTTTTATATCAAAAGAAAAACTTGGGAGGGTGGGCGTGGTCATGGGTCTAATTCCGAATCACATATTGTATTTAGTTGTCATGTCTCTTAAGTCTACTTTAATCTGGAACTGTTTCTCAGCTTTTCATGATCTTGACATTTTTGAAGAGTACAGGATAGTCATTTCATAGAATGTACTTTGATTTGTTTTTTCCTAATGCTTCCTTCTGATTAGAATCAGGTAATATATTTTAGGCAGGAATAGCAGGTAAGTGATATTGGTATCAGGGGACATGGATGTTAATTTGTCCCATCATTGATAATGTTTACTTTGATCGTTTGGTAAAGGTGGTGTCTGCCAGGCTTTCCCACCATACTGTTACTATTTTCTCCTATTAAACAATAATTTTCAAAAACAGGTAACATGACTCATATAGATAAAAAAATGAACACGTGTCAAAGATTTTATTTAACTCAGAATTAATGAGGAAATCAGTAAGATGTTACGACTTGTTCAAAGGAGAATCCAAAGAACAGATGCATTTATAGATCAGAATTATTGATATCGGGCCGGCCCGGTGGCGCACTGGATAGTGCGCCGTTTGGGAAGCGTGGTGGCGCTCCCGCCCGAGGGTTCGGATCCCACATACAGACTGGTTCCCGCTCACTGGCTGAGTGAGGCGCGGGAGCAACGCCGAGGGTTGCAATCCCGTTGCCGGTCCCGGCTCGTAGTGATAGAGGAAAGAGTGAATTCCTTCTGTTCCCATGTAGGCAGTAATAATTCTCTAACCGAATGGAGTCTTCAAAAATATATGTTTTTAAATTATTATGTTTGACAAATCTTTATTGACCTTTGACTCTATAGTAGACCACAAAGATAAATAAGACACAGTCCCTTCCTTAAGGGGATTTACATCTTGTTGGAGCAAAAGACAACTAGTGATTCAAGTACAGTATAAAAGGTGTCACTTTACTCACAGAAGAGGCATATGAAAATCAGACTGACTGGAGAGGAGAGCTTTTGTCTGTGTCATCTGCTTTGTGAAAGCCCTTTGAGGTGCTAAGCATTATTGATATCATTGTGCAAACACAATTAAAACTGGCTGCTTCCATAGTGAGCAAGGGAAGTCAATTGAACCAGTACTGGACATAATTTGTGGGTCCATAGACAACGGTTATTTTATATTGCTATCATTTATCTATAAGTTACAGAGACGTAAAATAGCTCTAAGTCAGTAAAGAATTAGAGTCAGATCCAGATTGTTGTAGACTAGGTTGGGCAAACTATGACCCAAAGCCAGACCATCACAAGGTTTTGTGCAATTAATGGTTTTTGCAGTTGATTTGGTGATAGGGAATACTAACTCAATCCCCAGTTAAGCTAAATGTTGTCCCCTCTCCTCACCTGTAAAAAGAATTCCATTCTTTTCATTAGTAGTAGATTGATACTACAAAATAACTACTCAATTTTTATTGTATTTTGAATTTTGTCAATACGGTATTTGTAGAAATTTTTCTCTTTTTTATGAGTATTTTTTTATGAGTACTAGCTTTAATTTTGCCTCTTGACCCATAAAGCCTAAAATATTTACTATCTGTCCAAATAAATATATATACCCTTCTTACTTTCTTTTGCCTTACTTTCATTTCCTAAGAAAATGTAATAGCATCAAAAAATGGGTCATCTTACTAAAGTACTGATACCAACTTTTAAAGACTTTTTAAATTGGAGCATAGCAGACACATGGGGAAATGCATAGGCATCAGGTACACAGCCTGTGCTGTGGCTCTTCTCTAACAGCATTGACGCCTCAGCGGCTCAGAGCAGTCTGTGGCGCCTTTCTCAGCCCTGAAACAGCTGTGCCAGTTCTAGCCTTTCTGTATGTCAGAGCCGGCAAACAGTTATTTCCCCAGCTCTCTAGAATCAAGAAAGTTTATGTTAATAGGAAATAATTAGAACATTTTTTATTCATCATAGGACATGTCACAAATTTAAAGATCTGACATGGTATTTTTTTCAATTAAGTTTTTGTAATTTGTGAGGTTATAGAACAAACTTAAAGTGTTTTATATTGTCAAATTCCCTATTCTTAACTCTGTTATTTTGAAATACAGCATGAGGTAGATTGTTATGGCAGCTTTTTGGCTAGCATTTGGCATTTTGTTAATTTATTTATGCTTTAAAACTAATTATGGTGTCTGCTAAATTAACCCTCAGTGAAGGGATGACTACTTGCATGTATTAAAACTCTCCTTTTGGCTGGCCAGTTACCTCAGTTGGTTAGAACACAGTCTTGTAACACCAAGGTCAAGGGTTTGGTTACCCATACTGGCTAGCCGCCAAAAAAAATAAATTTGGGGAGAAAAATATAATTCTTACATTATGCTTTTTTTTTTTTTTTTTTCTTTTATCTTTTTCCGTGTCCGGCAACGGATCGCAACCCTCAGTGTTGCCCCCGCACCGGACCGGGGACCGGCAACGGGATTGCAACCCTCGGTGCTGCTCCCGCGCCTCGCTCAGCCAGTGAGCGGGAACCGGTCAGTATGTGGGA
>NW_007726497.1:433304-455192 GCF_000696425.1 Galeopterus variegatus | reverse complement strand
GGGGAAAAAAAAAAAAAAAAAAAAAAAAAAAAAAAAAAAAAAAAACCTAGATTTTGAGAAAATATAGGGAAAATGCTAATAACTTTCCTGAGAATAATTACTTTCGAAGTAGGAGTTTGCCTAGTTGTTCTGATATGTACACAGGCCACTTGAAGGTAGAAGGCACCTATTGTTCTTTTTTTTTTTTTTTTTTTTTTTTTTTTTTTAACTCTCCATTTAGAAGATTTGGGAAAGGTATTCCAGGATGTGGCAGGAACCTGTAAAAGAAATGAACTCTTTTGGTTTTGCTTTTGGTTTTTTTGGTGGCTGGCCAGTACAGGATCTGCTCTAACCAACTGAACTAACTGGCCAGCCCCCAAACTTACGAAAAAGTGTGGCAATGGGTGGTTGAGTCCAGAAAATGTCTATAAATTGACATCCTGGATCAAGTCATAATCTGTTCAGTAGGTAACATTGTAAGCTTGATTCCCTATCCCTGAAGTGACTTGTGATGAACCCTTCAATATGAGGGACCTGAGTACCTCTCTTCACAGGAAATGAAGAAGGCAGTGCCCTATTCTGCAACACAAGCTGCTGGGCAAAGGGGAGAATTTAGACTTGGGGTGGTGAAGAAGAGAATCAAGGAAAATGAATTTCTGTCTTAAAGGAAACAGAATTTGGTTAACCTTTGAGAGAGGTCTGAGTTCATAATAGTGCTTTTGGAATTATCCTTTTGTTCATTATTTAAAAGGGTTCAGCACTGTGAGGCATTGTCCAATTTTAGAAGTTGAACAAGATAATTTATTTTTTCAGAACTCAACAGTGACAATCGAAGAATTCCATTGTAAGCTCCAGGAGGCCACAAACTTTCCTCTTCGTCCTTTTGTGATTCCATTTCTCAAGGTAATTCTATAACTACTGAATGTAATTTATCTTTAAGACTTCCTCAAGATCTACTGATCCCTGTTCTGTGATCTAAATCCAGGTGGCTTGCCGTGTTCTCATATCTTTGGGTGTTTTGGGGATGGTGAAGAAGCATGAGTGCACTGTGCAGATAAGCCTCATGTTTGATGAGATGAGAGTTGCAGAAGCCTTGAGCTGTGGTCTGTGTGCACACACAGAAGGAGCAAGTAGAGGAAGCAGTAGGAAGGGTTGGGGAGGCATGGAGGCCAGCTTCCTAGCAGAGGAAATAACTGGACACTGATCTTTTGGGTATGGCAGGAGGGTGCGGAGTATGTGTTGTCTGAAAGGAGGCTGTCAAACAAAGGAAAGATCTTTGCAGTTTGGACTTACCCTAAGGTCAGGAGATGATGTGGCGAGGCAGTGTTTGTGTCTCCCAACCCCTAGTTACTCAAGTCTCTAATAACGTCCTCTGTAATTGTTGCCTGGGACCTAACTTTTAGGGACATTGTTCTAAATTACTGTGTTTACCTAATAAGTGAGGCAGTGTTACATTTATACAGAATATGCCTCTTTTAAAAAACTGTGTAAAGTTTGAAATAATAATATGCGCAGTAATAAGCTGCAGAATGTCACAATAAAATTCCTGTATACCCTTTATCCAGATTCTCCAAAATAATATTTTACCATATTTGTATTTTCATTCTCTATTTATTTTTTCCTCAAATGTTTGAAAGTAAACTGCAGATTTGATGCACCTAAATACTTGAATACAATTATCGAATCAGGAAATTAACATTCATACACTGTTATCTATAGACTTTATTTGTGTTTCACCAAGTCACATTAATATCTTTTATATCAAAAGAAAAACTTGGGAGGGTGGGCGTGGTCATGGGTCTAATTCCGAATCACATATTGTATTTAGTTGTCATGTCTCTTAAGTCTACTTTAATCTGGAACTGTTTCTCAGCTTTTCATGATCTTGACATTTTTGAAGAGTACAGGATAGTCATTTCATAGAATGTACTTTGATTTGTTTTTTCCTAATGCTTCCTTCTGATTAGAATCAGGTAATATATTTTAGGCAGGAATAGCAGGTAAGTGATATTGGTATCAGGGGACATGGATGTTAATTTGTCCCATCATTGATAATGTTTACTTTGATCGTTTGGTAAAGGTGGTGTCTGCCAGGCTTTCCCACCATACTGTTACTATTTTCTCCTATTAAACAATAATTTTCAAAAACAGGTAACATGACTCATATAGATAAAAAAATGAACACGTGTCAAAGATTTTATTTAACTCAGAATTAATGAGGAAATCAGTAAGATGTTACGACTTGTTCAAAGGAGAATCCAAAGAACAGATGCATTTATAGATCAGAATTATTGATATCGGGCCGGCCCGGTGGCGCACTGGATAGTGCGCCGTTTGGGAAGCGTGGTGGCGCTCCCGCCCGAGGGTTCGGATCCCACATACAGACTGGTTCCCGCTCACTGGCTGAGTGAGGCGCGGGAGCAACGCCGAGGGTTGCAATCCCGTTGCCGGTCCCGGCCCGGTGCGGGGGCGACACTGAGGGTTGCGATCCGTTGCCGGACACGGAAAAAGACAAAAAAAAAAAAGAATTATTGATATCATTGTGCAAACACAATTAAAACTGGCTGCTTCCATAGTGAGCAAGGGAAGTCAATTGAACCAGTACTGGACATAATTTGTGGGTCCATAGACAACGGTTATTTTATATTGCTATCATTTATCTATAAGTTACAGAGACGTAAAATAGCTCTAAGTCAGTAAAGAATTAGAGTCAGATCCAGATTGTTGTAGACTAGGTTGGGCAAACTATGACCCAAAGCCAGACCATCACAAGGTTTTGTGCAATTAATGGTTTTTGCAGTTGATTTGGTGATAGGGAATACTAACTCAATCCCCAGTTAAGCTAAATGTTGTCCCCTCTCCTCACCTGTAAAAAGAATTCCATTCTTTTCATTAGTAGTAGATTGATACTACAAAATAACTACTCAATTTTTATTGTATTTTGAATTTTGTCAATACGGTATTTGTAGAAATTTTTCTCTTTTTTATGAGTATTTTTTTATGAGTACTAGCTTTAATTTTGCCTCTTGACCCATAAAGCCTAAAATATTTACTATCTGTCCAAATAAATATATATACCCTTCTTACTTTCTTTTGCCTTACTTTCATTTCCTAAGAAAATGTAATAGCATCAAAAAATGGGTCATCTTACTAAAGTACTGATACCAACTTTTAAAGACTTTTTAAATTGGAGCATAGCAGACACATGGGGAAATGCATAGGCATCAGGTACACAGCCTGTGCTGTGGCTCTTCTCTAACAGCATTGACGCCTCAGCGGCTCAGAGCAGTCTGTGGCGCCTTTCTCAGCCCTGAAACAGCTGTGCCAGTTCTAGCCTTTCTGTATGTCAGAGCCGGCAAACAGTTATTTCCCCAGCTCTCTAGAATCAAGAAAGTTTATGTTAATAGGAAATAATTAGAACATTTTTTATTCATCATAGGACATGTCACAAATTTAAAGATCTGACATGGTATTTTTTTCAATTAAGTTTTTGTAATTTGTGAGGTTATAGAACAAACTTAAAGTGTTTTATATTGTCAAATTCCCTATTCTTAACTCTGTTATTTTGAAATACAGCATGAGGTAGATTGTTATGGCAGCTTTTTGGCTAGCATTTGGCATTTTGTTAATTTATTTATGCTTTAAAACTAATTATGGTGTCTGCTAAATTAACCCTCAGTGAAGGGATGACTACTTGCATGTATTAAAACTCTCCTTTTGGCTGGCCAGTTACCTCAGTTGGTTAGAACACAGTCTTGTAACACCAAGGTCAAGGGTTTGGTTACCCATACTGGCTAGCCGCCAAAAAAAATAAATTTGGGGAGAAAAATATAATTCTTACATTATGCTTTTTTTTTTTTTTTTGTCTTTTATCTTTTTCCGTGTCCGGCAACGGATCGCAACCCTCAGTGTTGCCCCCGCACCGGACCGGGGACCGGCAACGGGATTGCAACCCTCGGTGCTGCTCCCGCGCCTCGCTCAGCCAGTGAGCGGGAACCGGTCTGTATGTGGGATCCGAACCCTCGGGCGGGAGCGCCGCCGTGCTTCCCAAGCGGTGCACTTATCCAGTGCGCCACCGGGCCGGCCCACATTATGCTTTTAAATTTTCATTTATTTATTTATTGCAGCTGGACGATGTGCTTTTTAATAAATATGGGAAAAGTAACTTCTACATATGAAAAAATTAGAATTCTGCAGTTAAAAGATGTATAGGGTTCTTTATATGATTTGTCCCCGTTAAAGATTTTCTAAGTATGAGAGAAGGAAAAATAATCAGTACATAATTGATTATCCTTTTATAGATTACATCACTCCCAATACTCCCTTTCATAACCCATGTTCCAGAATAATCAGTTTCCAGAATTCCATGGTAGCTCTCGCAGAGAACATGTAGGGAAGGTTTAGTTGTGCTGTCAGAGACAGGTTAAGATTAGAAGAGAGAAACCAGGGCTCGTAGTGATAGAGGAAAGAGTGAATTCCTTCTGTTCCCATGTAGGCAGTAATAATTCTCTAACCGAATGGAGTCTTCAAAAATATATGTTTTTAAATTATTATGTTTGACAAATCTTTATTGACCTTTGACTCTATAGTAGACCACAAAGATAAATAAGACACAGTCCCTTCCTTAAGGGGATTTACATCTTGTTGGAGCAAAAGACAACTAGTGATTCAAGTACAGTATAAAAGGTGTCACTTTACTCACAGAAGAGGCATATGAAAATCAGACTGACTGGAGAGGAGAGCTTTTGTCTGTGTCATCTGCTTTGTGAAAGCCCTTTGAGGTGCTAAGCCCTGTTGTGTAGGGCCCAACACTAGGAAAACCACCTCTTCTTTTCAAGGCCAACCTGCCCCTGCTGCAGCGAGAACTACTGCACTGCGCTAGGGCCGCCAAGCAGACCCCATCCCAGTACCTGGCTCAGCATGAACACCTTCTGCTCAACACCAGCATCGCATCACCTGCTGATTCTTCCGAACTGCTCATGGAGGTGCATGGAAATGGGAAGAGGCCCAGTCCTGAGAGGTGAGCAGAGAAGAGCTTTGTTGTCCTTACTGTTCTGGAACTATTGTGACCTTCCCCTTTGCTTGTGTAAGAAAGAGAATTTGATTGCTACAGTTGTAGATAGGTGATGTCTCAGACTTCTTAAGGTTAGTTTTGCTTTGTCCCATTGTCAAGCAGTGGAATAAGTAAGTCTAAAATTTATAAGAGTAGCTCCCAGACATGAATATTTTTCAAAAACTCTTCAGGTTACTCCACATACCCCTGGCGAGAAACTGCTCTAGAGCATTCTATTCATTCACTGCTCCAGAAACGTAAGAAATACAGTAGTCTCCCTTTAGCCGCAGTTTTGCTTTCTGAGGTTTCATTTACCTGTCGTATAGTGCAATAAAGTATTTTGAAAAGAGACCACATTCATATATGTCTTATTACAATATATTGTTATAATTGTTCAGTTTTATTATTAGTTATTGTTGTTAATCTCTTACTGTACCAATTTATAAGTTAAACTTGATCATTGGTATTTATATATAGGAAAAAACAGTGTATATTGAATTTGATACTATCCACAGTTTCAGGCATCCGCTGGAGGTCTTGGAACATATCTCCTATCCCCCGCAGATAAGAGGGGACTACTATATAATCTACCAAAGGCATTTTTTTCTGATTTGTGAAGTCTTGCAGGAATATAACAGTTAATTATTGATACGTGTCAATGAATCAATCACCTTTACTGAAATTAAAATTATGTGAATTTGTTTTGGAAAATTCAGTGTGAGTGGCTGCCATAATATTCTATGGATTATCAAGGAAGCAACATTTTAACAACAGTGGAATATTTGTTACAGTTGAGGCTGAATGACTGAAAACCCTACCAAGTCAAGTGGATTAGTTATGTGAGCCTTTTTTCTCCCATGTAGAGAATTTTCTTTCCAATAATTCACCTCCAAAGTAACAAAATTAAAAAAAAATTTTTTGGGGGGCCGGCCTGTGGCTCACTCGGTAGAGTGCGGTGCTGATAACACCAAGGCCACGGGTTCGGATCCCATATAGGGATGGCCGGTTGGCTCACTGGCTGAGCGTGGTGCTGACAACACCAAGTCGAGGGGTTAAGATCCCCTTACCGGTCATCTTTTTTTAAAAAAAAAAAAAAAAAAATTTTTTTTTTTGGGCTGGTGTAGGGAACAAACCCATGATTTTGGTTTTATAAAGCTGCACTCCAACCAACTGAGCCCACAGTAACAAATTTGACCCTAAAACATTCATAAATATAGTTGAACCCATAATGCTCCATATTCCTATCACATAGGAGAATGCTGTCATCTTCTTAATCTCTCCTTTGCTTTGTGAGGATTAGATGTTTCTGCTTGCTTAACACAACACATAACACAAAATAGGTGCTCAGGAAGTGTTTGCATGAACACTTGTTGATGGGCTCCTATATGCACTCTGGTTCTTCTACAGGAGGGAAGAGAGTTGTTTTGAAAGAGACACAATTCCTCCTGAGCCTCCTGCCAAGCGAGTGTGTACCATCAGCCCTGCTCCCCGGCACAGTCCTGCCCTTACTGTGCCCCTCATGAATCCTGGGGGCCAGTTCCATCCTACTCCTCCGCCTCTTCAGCACTACACCTTAGAAGATATTGCAACTTCACATCTGTATCGGGAACCCAGCAAGATGCTAGAACATCGAGAATTTCGTGATAGGCAGCATAATCTCAGTAAGTGACATAAGCAGCATGGTAATGATTTAAATTCAGACTGAACCCTTGGATTTCTTTCTTACTCAGTGATAAAGTCAAATAATGTAATCATTGCTTTTATTCACTGATAAAAGTATTATACATTTTAAAAAATTAGAGTTATAGTTGATTTCATTTGTACTGATCTCACTTTATTCCTTGTTGCTATCATCATTATATGATAGAAGTAGGACTGTTATCAAGAGGGAAATCTGAATAAAGTAAAATCAACTTAAGAAAAATAGCAAAACGAATGTAATTAGAGTTTGGGCCGACCCCATGGCGCACTCGGGAGAGTGTGGTGCTGGGAGCGCAGTGACGCTCCCGCCGCGGGTTTGGATCCTATATAGGAATGGCTAGTGCGCTCACTGGCTGAGCGCGGTGTGGACGACACCAAGCCAAGGATTGCGATCCCCTTACCGGTCACGAAAAAGACAAAAAAAAAAAAAAAAAAGTAGAGTTTAAAACTGTACAAATTCTAGGAAATACACTGGAATAAAAGATAAAGGGATATCACTTATTCTCAAGTGGTTAGAAAAATAGAGAATGAGGGCTGGCCCGTGGCTCACTCGGGAGAGTGTGGTGCTGATAACACCAAGGCCCCGGGTTCGGATCCCACATAGGGATGGCCCATTCGCTCACTGGCTGAGCATGGTGCTGACAACACCAAGTCAAGGGTTAAGATCCCCTTACCGGTCATCTTTAAAAAAAAAAAAAAATAGAGAATGAAAAAACAAATGAGATAAAATACTAACATTTGGGAAATCTGCATGAAAGGTGTATGAGAATTCTTTGTACTACTCCTGCAACTCTTCTGTAAGTCTGAATTTATTTCAGAATAAAAAGTTTTTCTTTTTTTTTTTAAAAGATGACCGGTAAGGGGATCTTAACCCTTGACTTGGTGTTGTCAGCACCACACTCTCCCAAGTGAGCTAACAGGCCATCCCTGTATAGGGATCCGAACCCTTGGCCTTGGTGTTATCAGCACCACACTCTCCCAAGTGAGCCACAGGCCAGCCCTAGAATAAAAAGTTTTCTAAATTAAGCAAGAAAGATGGTCTTGGAGGTGAAGCTGCATGGATATTTAGGTCAGGAGATAAGGTATATCTAAGTTGAAATCTTGGCTCTGCATCCTAACTAGCTGTGTGATCTCATGCAAGTTACTTAGGCTCTCTGAGCCTTAGAATAGTACTTTCTAAAATGGAGATAATACCACCACCTATGCTTAGTTGTTGTTACATTTGGAATGCCTGGCACATGGGCCCTCAGTAATTATTAAATTTAGAAAGAAACTAAAAAAATTCCTTAACAAGCCTCCCCCAAGATCAATTTTATTTATTTATTTATTTTTAAAGATGATCGGTAAGGGGATCTCAACCCTTGACTTGGTGCTGTCAGCACCACACTCTCCCAAGTGAGCCATGGGCCAGTCCCAATATCAATTTTAGAGAAAGCTTTTTGTCATATCCTCATACAAGTTTACTGCAGAAAGTTCTTTGGAGTTTAACTGCTGAGCATCTGTCAGGGTAGAGAACCAAAGGGCTACTAGCTTCCAGGGTTTCCCCTACGTTTCCATTTGTGGGGTGCCCTGTGCATAACAGATTGCAGCACATTTGTGCTCTCTTCCTGCGACTTAGGCTCGCTAGCATATTTCAGAGGCTTGGACCAAGTAGGGCCCCTGACTTCATGCAGTGGTAGCTGAAGGTGAAGGCCATGGCAGCAATGGTGTTCTCAGCCATCAACTTTTACTGAGTCTTAGCTACCACATAGATTGTGTTGTACTTACATTATCTCATTTAATCTTCACAGAAGTCCCAGGCAGTTGCACCACCTTTTTACAGATGAGAGTCAAGGAACTATGGCCAAAATCACATAGCTAGTAAGTGGCAGAGACAAGATTCAGACCCCTGCTGTCTGCTGCCCGAAGCTTGGGTACATTGGCAGTATGCTGTGATGCCTCCCTTAGTAGTGTCCAATCCCTATTCCCCCATGCTCCTCTTTTTACCTGTTAAAAACTAGGTTTGCTATTGATTTCTTCTTTATTTATACACTTTTCTTGCCTGTTTTCTTTGAGACATAAGTGTGCTAAAAACTAGCTCTATTCGCATTTTTGTAATATTTTACTTGTATTTCTAACAATTTAATGGGTTTTTTGTTTTTCTTGTTTTGGCAGTTGGCAGGTAAGGGGATCCAAACCCTTGACCTTGGTGTTATCAGCACCATGCTTTAACCAATTGAGCTAACCAAGCAGCCCTCTAACAATTTTAGAAAAAATTTTTCATCTTGAAGTGTACTTTGAAGAACTGATGATCATCTATCTTGATGGTTTCTTTTATGTTCAACTATTTGGCTGTCAGGCTTGTTAGAGATTCCTTAATTTTCACCAGTCCTGTTTAAAAGCATATGCGCTAGTACAATAGTTCTCAACTCTTACCAAAACATTCATCATATCCCGCCTCCTTTTAAACAAATATATCAGCCTCTTTATTCTCGTAAAATGAAATTTATAAGTACTGTCACCTTAGACCCCATAATTTTAGGATCAATATTTATCCTAACTGTAATATATAAGCAGGTATCTTATAATAAAATGTATTAGTGTTTAGGCATGACTACACGGGAAGATATAATGAAATAAGCACATTCTTGCACTGTTATAGAATCACTATGAGTACAGCACCTATAAATTCAGACTGATAACAGGGATGTTGTGTTGATTCAAAGATTATGAGCAGTATTGCCATATGTGACATGAGTTTTTCAAAATAGTGGACAACTCTTGATTCAGTATATCTACTGCATTCCTAGAAATTTCTGCATCTATCAAAACCATGCAAAAAAATAATATTGGTAAGCTGTTTCCAACTAGTTGTATCACTAGTATCAGTATACAGTCTAGCTTTGGTGGTTAAGCATTTTGCATGACACAACATCCTTGCCAATACTTAGTATTATCTGACATTTTAATTGTTTCTAATATGTTAGATTTGAAGTGCTATCTCAGTAAAGTTTTTCTTTGCATTGCCTGACTACTTATAACTTTGAGTTGAGTATCTTTTCATGTATTTATGAACTATGTGTACTTTTTGCCTGTGAAATACTTGTTTATTTCTTTTGCCCGTTTTTCTTTGGTGTTATTCGTCTTTCAGAATTGATTTGTTGAAATTCTTTATATAACCCAAATAGTGATACTTTGTTGATTGTATGTCATGTTGTGGGTCCTGCACCCCATTGTAAATTAGTGCCTTAGTAGCATGTTCTAAATTGTTATGAATGTGCGTACATTTATTTGTACTGTATTCTATCTTCAAATTTAATCTCTAATTTCTAATAGGTCTAAATGGAGGCTATCAAGATGAGTTGGTAGATCACCGTTTGACAGAAAGGGAATGGGCTGATGAATGGAAACATCTTGATCATGTAAGGACCTTACAGTGTGTTATTTCCCTAACTCTTTTTATTTTTAAAGATGACCAGTAAGGGGATCTTAACCCTTGACTTGGTGGTGTCAGCACCACACTCACCCAAGTGAGCCATTGGCTGGCCCCTCTCCCTAACTCTTTATTACTTTTTTTCGGCAGCTGGCCCATGTGGGGATCCAAACTGGTGACATTGCTGTTGTAACACCACATTCTAACCAGCTGAGTGACCCAGCCAGCCCTCTCTTTATTACTTGTAATTCTTAATATTACCAATAGTAAATGGAGCATGTGTGTTTGAAGTGTACATAAACAGAGGCATGGCATCCTTTGCTTTTAATAGGAGCTGGTTTATTGACAATACCCTCAGCTAGAGAGCTACAGAGCCATTCCCACATCTTTGTGGTGGGATGAGCACTTCAATTCATAAACTAAGTCATGTAGTGTTATGGTTAAAAACAAAGGTTTGTGAGTTCAGGTCCCAGTGTTGTCACTTTCTCTCTTTGTGAGCTCAGCAGGTTGCTTCACCTCTTTTAGTTTAAATTTTTATATCTTAAAAAAAAAAAATGCTGCGTTATTTGAATTCACAGGAGGATTGCAATAATATATATGGTGCTTATCACAGACTGGTGCTTATCACAAGGCTAGGCACATAGGAAGTGTTAAATAAATGGAGCTCTTTCAAATACAAGTGAGAATTAGTACACTGGTATAGAATGTAAACCAAAGTCCTTTCCCATTGGAAGAGAGAGTTTCCCCCTCACTAAAAAGGAAAGAAAATATGTAGTGCTTGCTTGAAATTTACATAGAGTAGCTTTTCCTCCTTGAGTAATAATTTTCCCAGGTCTTTATTTCTCTGATTGTCTTATTCTCTTATTAAAAATTCTCTTATTAAAAATATCCAACTTTATCAGATGATTTGGTATATTTAGGCAGAAATTTACTGTAGTTTTAACCATAGTCTTTAAAAGACCATGTTATAATGAGACTACATGGCTGCTTCAACCTTAAAGATTCCAAATCCGATTAAATTATGTATGTATATATATGTGTATATTTTTAAAGAAACTGTAAACAAGGCTTTCAAATAGAATCTCGATATTAAACCTATAAAATACTTGAACCTTCATTCTTTATATTGTGTTTACATGTCCTAGATTTTCAATGTTTGTTTGAATTCACTCATTTCATCTCTGCCTGACTTCCTTTCTGGCTCAGGCCCTGAATTGCATTATGGAAATGGTGGAAAAAACACGGCGCTCCATGGCAGTTCTACGGCGCTGTCAGGAATCTGATCGGGAAGAACTCAACTACTGGAAAAGACGATATAATGAAAACACAGACATGAGGAAAACAGGGACCGAGTTGGTCTCCAGGCAACACAGCCCAGGGAGCACAGATTCTCTCAGCAATGGTAAGGAGAGAGTCTGAAGGGAACCCAGAATAAACATCAGCCTTTGGACTTCACCTAATATGGGAAGGAAAGCTTTTTTCTATTCTATTTTAAAGGAAGATGGTGCTAGATTGTGCAGTTAGGGAGACTTGTGATTATGAAGAGTAAATGAGAAAATATGTTATGCATTCACTGCCTTGCATGTTCAAGAAATGTTTCATCCTTGTGGAGAATAAAAATATTTGTGATTTTGTTCTGTCTTTAACTCTCTCTCTCTCTCTCTCTCTATCTATCTATATATATATGTGTTGAGTGATGATCGAAGGGTGGTGGTTAAATTCAGCCTGGCTCAGTGTCCTAGGTACTCTCTTGTGTTCACCCTTATTTCTCACAGTAGCCCTGAAAGCATTCACCTCACCTTCCCTACTCTTTCCCTGAGTTCCCCATCCATGTAATACCACTTATCAACCACTGCCTGGTGGCCTTCTACAAAAGGCTATACTATTGTCTCATCTGATTGTCTCGTCTTGCCTTTTCCCAGCCTGAAGCAACAGAACATGAGTAGCTCTTCTCTCAATCCAGGGTACATCAAGAAGCCACAGTTATTCCCCCAAAAATGTTCCATCACATTCACTTAGTAACTAAAAAGTTGCCCTATCCAAAGGCACAGCTGAGTGGCAGGCCATCTGTGATCAGACTCTGCCCGCCCACCCACTTTCAGTTCCCAAATGTTCACCAGGGAGAATGAATCTCTTCTTATGACAATCCTAGCATGTTCCATAGAAGATGGCTGTTAGTCTCAAAAAGACTGCAAGAAAAATTGAGGCAAAGCCACTATTAATATAGTGTGTCCTGACATTGGTCTCTAAAGGATCCCACTCCCCCAACCCCCCTACAGCAGTCAGCAGTAGCTCTTGAGCCAACAATAGACTAGCACCATTATACAAAATCTAGTACAGCAAGACATCAAAGAATACTTAGTTGCAGTATGATTCCTTTCATAAAAACTTCAAAAACAGACAAAGCTAACCTTAGATCTCCCTCACCATATGAACCCTTGCAAATATTCCGTGTAAAAAGTTGCAAAAACTTCCCTAAATTTCACCAGCCAGACCACACACCTTCCAGCGATGAGTCTGCATGTGAGCAGGTGAAATGGTATAGAGTGCAGAGGGAGCTGCGGTCCTGTGCCAGCTGTTTTCCAGCCAGGATGGCAGGTCTTGTTGATATCATTTAAACATTGCTATGGGCTGGCCATTTAGCTCAGTTGGTTAGAGCATGATGTTGAAACACAAAGGTCAAGAATTTGGATCCCCGGGGCCGGCCCGGTGGCGCACTGCTACAGTGCGCCGCTTGGGAGTGTGGCGGCGCTCCCGCCGAGGGTTCGGATCCCACATACAGACCGGTTCCCGCTCACTGGCTGAGTGAGGTGCGGGCACGGCACTGAGGGTTGCGATCCCGTTGCCGGTCCCAGTCCAGTACGGGCGCGACACTGAGGGTTGTGATCCGTTGCCGGACACGAAAAAAGACAAAAAGGAAAAAAAAAAATAAAATAAAACCAAAAAAGTTAGATCCTATTTCAAGTCAAACAGATCCAATTCTTTCAACCGTCCCTTATATTTCATGGTTTCTAAACTTTCGTTTTCTCATTTTTCCTTTGTGCTACACGTTTCACTTTGTCAGTCTCTTTAGTGATCAGAATTTAAGACAGTTCTCCTAGTATGATCTAAACAGGACAGAATACTGGCCCCTAGTGTAGACTTTAAAACATCTTACCATACCTTGAAAGTGGTTTTTGTCATAATCATGTCAAATGAGGGCTGGAAAGCAGCAGATACTCCTAGATTTTTATTTTTACTTAACTACTGCTAAACCATGATCCTCTACCTCATTTTAGTGCTTCAGAACCTAAATGCATGACTTCATGTTTATTAGTATAATTTCATATTGTGAATTTGGGTCTTTTATTCCAGCCTCTTGGATCCCCATACCAGCCAGCCACAAAAATAAAATAAAAAATAATAAACATTGCTATGCATTACTACTGCCAACGATTCCCACCTTTTGCTTGAGAGGTTACCAAGGGTGACCATATTTTCTGATTTGCCTGAGACAGTCCCAGTTTGTGCCATCATAATTATTACTAGCATCTCTCTCAGTCTCAAGAATGAGTACAGTTTGTGTAATAAATTGTATTGTCACTCTAGGTTTAGCTCTTCATGGATCCCAGTGTTTCCTTCTGTCAGGTTTCTGAGGGGAAACTATCAGCTGTCTGATATAAGCAGTATCTTTTAGTATCATTACTCATACATGTTATATATATATTTATCTCATGTTTATTTCTCATATAGTATATGTTCATTTTCATGTAGAAGGAAAGCATAATTCATATCCTAAACCAGCGTGCTATTCAAAATGTGGACCCAAACTACTTTAAAAACCGTTACTGGGCCGGCCCTGTGGCTCACTCGGGAGAGTATGGTGCTGATAGCACCGAGGCAGCAGATTCAGATCCTATATAGGGATGGCCGCTGCGCTCACTGGCTGAGCGTGGTGCAGACCACACTGTGCTAAGGGTTGCGATCCCCTTACCGGTCAAAAAAAACCAAACCAAAACAAAACAAAAAAAACCCGTTACTGATCTGTGATAATGTGAGAAGCTCAAGCCAGGATGTATTGGGCACCGTTTGCATCATCAAGAAAGTCTTACTATGGAGAGAGTCAGTTAAACTGAGCAGTGTTCTTAGAGACATAGTTGTTTTACATTCAGGCATACATTTCTTTTCATGGACCAATAGCAGCACTTTGAGTAGCACTGTCTTACATTGGGCAGTATTCTTGGGCATAGCAAACACATTCACCGATGACTTTTAAATAATTAAGTAATTGGTGTTTTAAAAGTCTTGGGTTATGCAGAAACTCCTGCTGGATTGTTATTTTAAGTATTTAGTATTTAAGTGTTTTGGTGACTTGGAGAGAAATTGACTAGAGGCTTTGTATGGTATTATTACTTTTCCCACTTAAAATAATGCAATGTAGGTTTCCCCTGTCTGAAAAGTTTTGTTTCACTATGCTGTATTTTCAGAAACAGATTTTGTTCAGATAACAAGGAATGTATTTTCATATTTTATTTAATGATGCATAAATAAGTGCAAAAACCATAAAGAAAAATAAGAAAATATGCATCACAAAAGTCAGGGTCGTTGGCAGTGTTCTCTTTCTTCATCTGGGGTTTATGGGTGTTTATAATTTTTTATTAAACTGTACATTAATGTTTTTATGAACTTGTTAGCCATCTAATACTTTTTTTAAAAAAAAGGAAAGAAACTGACTCAGCCATCAGTTTTTCCTCAGAATGAGAATCTGAGGAATGGAATATTTACTAAAAATAAACATTCGGGGCTCTTCCCTGGAGGTTATGATTTAAGGACCCAAGAGTCTGAATATGTATGTTTAGTACATGTTTAATGAGTCCAATAAGCAGGCAAGTTTGGGATAACTGCCTGCAGTTAAGCCCACAGTAGCCCCATTCACTGTCGCAGGGCTTCAATACCACTTTTTAATGGCATGTGTTAACATTTAAAAGTGACCAAACTCTAGAGGTAAACTTCTAACATTAAAGATGGAGGCTGCAATAAAAAAATCAAAATGGGGGCTGGTTTATAGAATATGAACTACATGACTCAGCTGTGATTACCATTTACATAGAGTACTATTAATGTTGACTACTGATGTAGCAGAATTAGGGTATATCTCGGGGATGGAGGGAAGGACTTGCAAATGTGTGTGGTGGGAGGTGGGGGGGTACGTGATGAGAAGTCAGTAGATGATGCCTGCAACCGAAAAATCAAGATGTAGCACTAGAGGGCTGGCCGGTTGGCTCAGCTAGTTGGATTGCAGCCTTCTAACACCAAGGTCAAGGATTCGGTTCCCCATACCGCCAGCCACCAAAAAAAAAATGTAGCGGTAGAAGAATCAGTTTGAAAAGTTGAAAATGATCACCTCTGGGGTGAGGAAATGGGGGAGGGGGCACCACCATTTTTCCTAACAAGCCTTATAGAACTCTTGGACTCTTTAAACTGTCTGCTCACATGACCTTGGTTAATATAAAAACAATTTTTTTTTTTTTAAGATGACTGGTAAGGGGATCTTAACCCTTGACTTGGTGTTGTCCGCACCACACTCTCCCAAGTGAGCTAACCAGTCATCCCTATATAGGGATCCGAACCCGCGGCCTTGGTGTTATCAGCACCACACTCTCCCAAGTGAGCTAACCAGTCATCCCTATATAGGGATCCGAACCCGCGGCCTTGGTGTTATCAGCACCACACTCTCCCAAGTGAGCTAACCAGTCATCCCTATATAGGGATCCGAACCCGCGGCCTTGGTGTTATCAGCACCACACTCTCCCAAGTGAGCCATGGGCTGGCCCTAAAATCAAAATTAAAAAAAAAATTTTTTTTTAATATTCTTTATTTTTGTTTAAAATTTTTTTAAAATTTTCTCTTTCATGAATCAATGGTGCTAAAGCAGGAAGCACCAACAATGATGCAAACCTGAAGGCAAAATTTCTGTTCGTGAAACAGCTTGTAAAAATAGTTCATTCTATTAAACATTGCCACATTCTCACTGACCCAATGAAAGTGCATTAAAGACTGGCACTATTCCTATAATTGAACTTCTAGTAGTAATTTAATAAAAATTTTATAAAATGTGTTAAATACTTTTTACTACTTTTTAATTTCTGCTTTAAAAAATCCCATTTTTTAAAAGAGAAAATATACACTTTGCCATTGTTACAATATGATCTACAGAGATGATGCTCCTACTGTGGTTTGCCAGACCTCAACCATGAAACAGAAATGGTGGGTTCTCAGCTAGGCACTTTTCTTCAGTGCTTAACCCTGGATGCCAATGAGAACCTACCTGAGAACCTTGGGAAAACTGAAGCCCTGGCCCCACTTCCACAGATCCTGATTTAATTGGTCTGAGGGTGGGACCTGGCTTGACAACCATTACTTTATGTGCATTATCATTTAATTCTCAGAGCCACCTCATGACGGTTAGATATGTTCTTTAAAGTCAATGAAACTGCATGCCTCATTGTGGGAAATACAGAAACATATAAAGAATTTAATAGTTCATCATCCTACACTGAAGAATTTTGAAATGTAGCTGAGAATACTGCTACAATTACAATACTGTATTACAATATTGATTTCTTTAAAAACATAATTTCAGATACCGAGCATGTTCTCACATTAAAGATTTCATAAACATAATTTTAATGACTACATAATATTCTGTCATATAAATATAGTGTAATTTCCTAAGCTATTTCTGTTGTTGATCATTTAAGGTTTTTGGTTGTTTTATTACTTTTTTTTTTATTTTGTTTTGTTTTACTTGACAGCTGGCTAGTACAGAGATCCAAACCCTTGACCTTACTTTATTTTTTAATGAGTGATACAGTATTTAAAATTTTTTTATGTGAGGCTTTTCAAACATCTTGCATTTTTCCTTTATGATATATTCTTAGCTATAAAATTAGTGGGCCGTGGGATATAGGCATTTTTGTTAATTCTTGGTTTGTTTTGATGGATAGGATAGCTAATATTTGTGGGGTCAAATCTGTCATTTTCTTTCATGTTTTATTCCTGGACCTTGCTCCCTACCCAAGGTACAATAAATTTCATCTATATTTTACTCAATTTTGTGTGTTTGGCTATTAGCTATCTAACTTAAAATTTTCCAAATAGTTTAAATTGTCTTACCATCATTCTTTATCTGTTGTAATGACATAATTATCATATACTACATTTTGTTAAAATACTTCAGTCTGGGGCTCAGTTGGTTAGAGCATGGTGCTGAACATCAGGTCAATGGTGCAGATCCCCCTACTGGCCAGCCACCAAATGAATGAATGACTGAATGAATGCTTCAGTTTGTTTCCTTCTCTGACCTTTCTGATAATAGTAGTTATCACTTTTCATAACAATAGCTATGTGGGCATTTACTGTGTTCCAGCCAGTGCTAAGCCTTTTGCATATAAAAGTACCTGTTGAGATACAAGGACTACTATTATATTGTTTTACAGATGGCAAAATCTAGGTTTAAATAAATTAAAAACTTGAAACTTAGCCAAAGTGGTCATATAGCTAGTATGTCAAGATTGGAAGTATGGCATTTAGATTGCAGAACCAGCACACTCTTAGCAATTATGTCATACTGCTTCCCGATATAATATCAAACTTTAAATTATTATTGCTTTAGAATGGTAATAGATCCACTTCATTTTCTTGGGTATTTTTTTTTTTTGGCAGCTGGTGGGTCCGGGGATTTGAACCCTTGAACTACGTGTTATCATTACCACACTCTAACCAACTCTCAAATTTTAAAAAATTAATTGCATTGTGAAAAGGTCAAGGCTGGCTGGTTAGCTCAGTTGGTTAGAGCATGGTGCTGTACTACCATACCAGCCAGCCACACAAAAAAGTCAAGCAATACAGTAACGTATAAAAGTAAATTGTGAAAATACTGCCTCCCCCCACACACACACTTTTTCCTATAGGCTTACTTATTAAATTGGTGTATACTTATAGAATTTTCTATGTACATATTTAAAGATAATTTTTCCCAATTTTTAATTTTAAGATTTTCAAATATATAGAAATGTTGAAAGAGTAGCACAGTGAACACTCATGTGCACTTTACCTGGATTCACCAGTTTTTCACTTTTTGCCACATTTGCTTTAATTATAGATAGATAGAAAAGTAAGTACAATCTCCTCCCTGTCTTAGTTCTTTTTCTGTTGCTAATAGAAGAATACCCGAAACTGGGTAATTGATAAAGAAGCAAAATTTGTTTCTTACAGTTCTGGAGGCTGGAAGTCCAAGGTCAAGGTGCTGCATTTGGGAAGGGTCTTCTTGCTGGTGGGGACTGTCTGCAGAGTCCCGAGGTGGTACAGAGCATCACATGTCAAGGGGGTTGAGTGTGCTAGCTCTGGTCTCTCTTCCTCTTTTCATAAAGCCACCAGTTCTACTCCCATGATAACTCGTTAATCCATTAACCCATTAATCGGTCAATGGATTAATCCATTCATGAGGGCAGAACCCTCATGACCCAATGACTTCTTAAAGGCCCCACCTTCTCAATACTGCCACATTTGGGAATTAAATTTCAACATGAGTTTTGGTAGGTAGAGGCCATATTTGAGCTATAGCACCCCAAAACCATCATGACACTCATTCTTAAATGCTTCATCCTACTTCTCCTAAGAAGTAATAAGCATTCTCCTATATAATCACAATACCATTAGTGCCCCCATTTCTGATCCATTTGTTTGCATATCTGTCTGGCCTTTGATTACAATAGCCTCTGAGACCGTAGTTTTCTTAGTGAACCAGTTGAAAATCTTAACTTATGTCTCCTTTGAGTTTAGAGACATAAAAACAGTTATTCTGGCTTCTAGAAATACCATGAAAATGTCCCTAGCTTCCAGGCTGACATGAGTAAGCTGAGGCATTCCTGTAGGGTCAAGTGCATCTCACCTTTTACTTTGTCAGAAAAATAAAATATTGAGGACTGGGCAGATGCAAAGGATATGGCCAAGGGGATGCTGATGACTGAAGCAAGGTGGCTTTTCCTTGGTTGGTCAAAGCTTCCTTACATCCCCAGAAGTAAACAAGTGTTTCTTCTGTCTTTTAACAGTAGGCGATGGCTTATGTATGTACTGAAACCCTATTTTCCACTGGTTTTTCTTATTTAAGACTCAGTTGAGGGGCCGGCCCAGTGGCGCACTGCGCTAGTGCGCCGCTTGGGAAGCGTGGCTGCGCTCCCGCCGAGGAATACATATTGGGAGAAAGGTTGGGAACTGGGTCCCTTGATTATCTAGTAACTTCCCCCTCATAGAGCTCTAGGCTCCTGCCTCTCCCCCTCAGCTTGTCCTGCATATCTCCTGGACTGCCCATCATGTTTCCTTTGTAGGTCAGGAGTTTGGAATGGCTCCTTCCAGCCCCTTTCACACCCTTCTCCTAGGTCAGGTCACACTGAGGCGTTAAGTAACCGGCTCTTCCCTCCCTATTGATAGGCCCTGTTTCTGGGCCTGTATCTGGATTCTTTTCTACCTGATCTCTTCACTAGCATCTACACACACTCCGGACACGGAAAAAGACAAAAAAAAAAAAAAAAAAGACTCAGTTGAAATTGATTCACTTACCTGTTCCTTAGCTTGTGTTCTTTCCTTTGGCTATTCCAGTCCTAGATTTTTTTCCCTGTGTTTATTTTATGAATCATATACTTAAGTTTCTACGTGTTTCACAGATGGCCACATGAGTCAGCAACCTCATCTATATTAAAGAGAGCCCTTCAGTTTTCTTTTTATTATCAATGATGATGGCACTTCCTAGAGAACCCAGTCTTACAAAAAGTAATAATACTGTCAAAATTTTAAATTTATTAACCTGTACAGTGCTCCCTTTTGGGGTGATAAAAATGTTCTTAAACTACTAGATAGTGGTTATGGTTGCACAACATTGTGATAGTACTAAATGTCATTGAACTACACTCTTTAAAATAGTAAATTTTATGTGTATTTTACACAATTTTTTTTAAAGCTCAGAGAAAGTATTATCTGGTACTGACATTAAATTGCCCCAGTTGGGGTCTGGCCAGTTAGCAGTTGGTTAGAGCATGGTGTTTAAACACCAAGGTCAAAGATTTGGATCCCCGTACATGCCAGATGCCATACATACATACATACATACATACAGACAGACAGACAGACAGACATACATAAACTAACTAACTAACTAACTTAATTAGGTTTTGTACTTTTTTAGCAGTGGAACTATTTCCTATAAAATATTTATGTATAATTTTTTTTTTTTGGCTGCTAGCCAGTACAGGGATCTGAACCCTTGAGCCTGGTGTTATACCACACACTAACCAACTGAGCTATCTGGGCAGCCCTATATTTTCTAATATAATCACAGTAAATATATATGAGAAGTCACTCTCACCCTCTGGGTCCTTGCCAGCAAACCCCTGAAGTGTGCCTCTTTGAGATACATTTTGAAGTGCACTATTTCAGATCAGAGTATTTTCTTGACTACTTACTGTTCATTTTTAGTTGAGTTTATAAGCATTTTAAGAAACTTCAAAGGAAACCACCCTAAATCACATATAGGGGGTTCAGAGTTGCCAAGAAACAAAAGCTGTACTTCCCGATGTATCTACAGAGCAGGGCCAGAGACCTGTGCATGGTGGAGACAGTTAAATTAGACATGGACACAAACACACACATGTACACATAAGTATCTTTGTGTGCTTATATTTGTATTTTAGGGAGTTAAAAACTGATTGTACATGTTTATGGGGGGGCAACTAGGATATATAAATAAGTAAAAAGAAGAAACTGATCATAACTTTTAATGTTTTAAAACCAGAAACTAAGTGTACTGTTTTATAATCTGATTTGAGCCATTATCAGAATATTTTTTTGCACTAAGTGAACATACACGTTTGAGTCTTTCTAAGCAGTGAGTGAGAAGTCTGATAAAAACTTTTATAAAAATAGCACTGCTTATGATACAGCCTCTGACTCTATGCTCTTGATCTCTCTTCTTCAGATTCTCAGCGGGAATTCAACAGTAGGCCAGGCACAGGATACGTACCTGTGGAGTTCTGGAAGAAAACGGGTATGTCTGTCTGCTCATAGGTTGCATGTACTCACTAGTTTGTGCGAGCAGGGAATACATATTGGGAGAAAGGTTGGGAACTGGGTCCCTTGATTATCTAGTAACTTCCCCCTCATAGAGCTCTAGGCTCCTGCCTCTCCCCCTCAGCTTGTCCTGCATATCTCCTGGACTGCCCATCATGTTTCCTTTGTAGGTCAGGAGTTTGGAATGGCTCCTTCCAGCCCCTTTCACACCCTTCTCCTAGGTCAGGTCACACTGAGGCGTTAAGTAACCGGCTCTTCCCTCCCTATTGATAGGCCCTGTTTCTGGGCCTGTATCTGGATTCTTTTCTACCTGATCTCTTCACTAGCATCTACACACACTGTGTCCATAGTGTTACCACATTTTCACCTATACCATCCTTTGCTTAGTCAAGACTGTTCTTGATAGGCCTCATTTTCTACAAGAATAAAGGAGGGTGGGGACTGACTGTTCTGGTGAGATAGAGGATGAAACTAACCTCACATCACTAATGTCACCCTTATCCAAATACTAGCCTTCCTTTCCTTCTTGCCTCCCCTTCCCAGTGACATTTTAAAAAATCCAATACAATTGTTGGTTTTATTCCTTTTTTTTTTTTTTTTTTTTTGGGTTGGTTGGTTTTTTTTTTTTTTTTTTTTTTTT
>NW_007726497.1:420495-432347 GCF_000696425.1 Galeopterus variegatus | reverse complement strand
TTTTTTTTTTGTTTTTTTCCTTTTTTTTTTTTTTTTTTTTGGCAGCTGGCTGGTACAGGAATCTGAAGGTTTTTTTCCTAAGATAAAATTTATTTCTACAAAAAATTTCAGTACCTATATTCAAGAGTGTTGAGCAATAATAAATGGACAAAAGATATGAACAGACAAATATTATGCTATGAGAAATACAAATACACATATTACAAAATGTTTTTCCTCACTAGTAATCAGGAAAGTGTAGGAAAAAGCAACCTGGATAAATTAGCCCCCCAAAGTCTTTAACACCCAATTATTGACACAATTTTAGAGGATCTTGTTGATGACACTAAATAATTCATCAGAGGTTTATGTAAGGAAATGTTACGAACAGTGAGTACATACGGATTCTTAGAATCATTCCTTACTTTTATGTTTTTGAATGCTTCTTTTCAAAAGCAAGTGATTCAGACTTAAACACAAGTTGTTAAAGTAACAGAATAAAGATATTGTTTATAGTATACTCTGGGGGCAAGGGAGAGGCAATCTGAAAAATGCCCAAATTATCCACAAATAGTTATGTTAATTTATGGCTTGATACCACAACAAATTATTTTACCATTAAAAACTATTTTGAAAACTACATGTAATTTGGAAAAAATCTTTGCAGTTGTTAAGTGGGAAAATGAATATTAACAAGACGTGGAATGGAGTTGTGGGAAATGAAGATAATCATAAGGTAGAAAGAAAGATTACCATGTATAAGATCCCCTTAAAACTAGTGACTCTACTTACCTTTTGTTAACTTTGGCTTAGAGCCCAGCTTTGCTGTTGGACCACCTAGATTTGAGTCCTTGCTCTGCTACAGTACCATCTCTAACCTTAGATGACCTCCAGTAAGATAGTTATCCAAAGTGATTCTGATTCATTCTTACTTATTGATTCATCCTTAAACTGAGAGGATAAAATATACCTGAGAGCATTGTTATGTTGGCTCAATAAGAGGCATCTAATAAGAGGCATATGAAGGGTAGCTGTGGCCACAATGGACTTATGCGGACACCAGAGTAAAGGGAACATGGAGTCCTTGGCCTTTGGAGTGAAGACTTTTTCTTAAGGCTAGAGCAATTAGATGGAAAATTCTAGCATAGCAGCCTAGAACCCTCTATTTAAGCTTTCTTTGAAGGGCCGGCCCGTGGCCCACTTGGGAGAGTGTGGTGCTGATAACACCAAGGTCATGGGTTCGGATCCCTATATAGGGATGGCCGGTTAGCTCACTTGGGAGAGCGTGGTGCTGACAACACCAAGCCAAGGGTTGAGATCCCCTTATCGGTCATCTTTTAAAAAAATAAAAAATAAAACAAATTTCCTCTGAGTCTGGGACATTTGCAAGAGCCAAGCTGTAAGGTAGTTTCCTTAGGCTAATGGTTTATCTAGTCTTGTGGATTCACGTGAGAAGTCATTTACATTGGGGCTTCACATTCTCATTCTCCTTGGACTGAGGCTCAGATGCAGTGAATGTGTTATTTGGAGTGTCTACCCTATCAAAACCAAGCAGGGCAGTGGGGGATGGGAAGGCGTGATCAGGAACCAGGTGGGGTGATGGTGACTGGACAGGGTTTAGAAGCCCAGGGCTCCTTACGATCTGCCCAAATCTCTGTCTTCAGCCCATGTTTCTCTACTAAGCTCAGTCTTACATGTCTTTTTTATTTTCTTTGGCAGCTGGTTGGTACGGGGAACCAAACCGTTGACCTTGGTTTGGTTACAAGGCTGAGCTCTAACCAGCTGAGCTAACCAGCCAGCCTGTCTTGTATGTCTAAAACTTCCTCTTTGTCACTTACACCTGGATGCCCCAGAGGTGCCTCAACCTTCTCACTTGCCTCCACACCAGCTTTTTGCAAATTACCCATTTCATTGTGTAGCACTACCATGCTTCTCCTTTACCTCCACATCCAGACACTTCAGTGCTACCAACCTCCTTCTGGTTCATTCCCTCCATGGTGCCACTTGCTCCTGCCTAAATTCAGAGTCCCTTCTATCATCTGGGTGCCTCCCAATTGCTATCTCTGTCTTCAGTCTTTTCTCCTCGCATAGAACCTTTAGGGGTTTCAAACTTCCTTTAGAAAAAAAAGCCAAATTTTTTAGCTTGACATGCAAGACTTTCCAAAAACTCATTACCACCCACTATCTCAACCAAAACATATTTATTTGATCTTCCTCTGCCCCTTGTAGTGCTGACCACTTTTTTCCTTGGAGTTCTTGTCTCTTATATTGACATATGATGGCACCTAAACTACCTTTCTACTTGGTCACAAACAGTAAAGGGAGTATGGACTATGTCTAGACACCTGTCTATCCCAGCCCTAGCATAGTGCCCTGTCTGTCTGCAAACCCAACAAACAATTGCAGGGATGGACAGTTAACTGTAAGGACAAAAGCGAATGTATGTATCATATGTTTAGCCCCGTGTATTTTTAGAAGAGTCATCTTGTTTCAGCTCTGTCCCTTAGAAATTCTGTGGGGTGGAGGGAAACGATTTCTCGGCCAGTTGATTTTACTGTCACTTTCTTCTAGAAGAAGCTGTGAATAAGGTGAAAATTCAGGCCATGTCAGAAGTACAGAAGGCTGTCGCTGAGGCAGAGCAGAAAGCTTTTGAAGTGATTGCAACAGAGAGAGCTCGAATGGAGCAAACCATAGCAGACGTCAAACGGCAGGCTGCAGAGGATGCCTTCCTCGTCATCAATGAGCAAGAGGAGTCAACGGAGGTCAGAACTCTGTTAGTCCTGGGGGCCGGGTGAGGCAGCTGGAGTGACCAGGCCCACTGCTTTTCTCTCATATGCTGGGCAGTATGGCTTGAACAGTCTAATCTTGAACTAGATGTTTACAGTTTTAATCCAGTACCTGAAGAGTTTTGTTTCTTACTCTGAGTCTCACTTGGGATACACCAAGACAGTAAATTATTTTCAGTTTTTTTGTTTCTGGGGGGTTTTTTGTTTGTTTGTTTGTGTGTGTGTGTGTGTGTGTGTGTGTGTGTGTGTGTGTGTGTGTGTTTTGGTGGTTGGCTGGTACGGGGATCCGAACCCATGACCTTGATGTTAGAAGGCTGGACTCTAACCAACTGAACTAACTGGCCAGCTCCAAAATAGTAAATTTTTATATCATAGTCTGATATATATTGGCTTGTTATATTGGTTTAAATTTTGAAAACTCATCCTAAAGAAAGTTTATGTAATTGCATGATAATGATGATCAACTAACTGAGTGGGCTGTGTGCCAGACCCCCTAGCTAAGCATGTGTATTTTCTTGGTCCTCACAATGCTCCTACAAGGTAGGTACTGTTGGATCTCTAATTTACAGATGAGGAAACTGGCTCAAGGAATTTAACTGACATAATCCCACAGTGCCCAAGCCAGGGCACAGGAGCAAGGAAGTGTGGGCTCCTGAAGCACCTAGTCTCATTACGAGTAAGATCGCTTTTTTGTGGACTGAAGTGACAGATCGGGTAGACCTCCGCAGCTGCTGAGGAACTGGGGCCCAGGACTTGGTGGTGCTTCTATACAAGGAATTTGTGTACTACGATGACGACAAAAATGAAAAAACTGAAAAGAAAGTGTATGACAAAAAAAACATTGTAACAGTCCTGATAGTCCTTGTGAACTTAATGACATTTTTCTGTGACTTTCTGGCTTTCATTTTAGTCATTTTTCAGCTTTAAAACAAGAAACAAGCCTGTTTCTTTTCTTTTCTTTCTTTTTTTTTTTTTTTTAAAGATGACCGGTAAGGGGATCTTAACCCTTGACTTGGTGTTGTCAGCACCACGCTCTCTTGAGTGAGCCACAGGCCGGCCCAAAACAAGCCTGTTTCTGTATGTAGGTAGATCTCATCTACTGGTTGGGAGATTATCTGTCTTTGGGACATTCTCCTGAAGTTAAAAAACATTATTTATTTATTTATTTATTTTTAAGCAAACCACATAACTTTTCTTTTCTCATCATATTTAAGTGATCCATTTCAATTTAGCAGTGCCAAGCATGACCATGTGAAGATGAAAATGCCTAAACATAATGTGGCCACCACAGAGCACATGGCAAAACTCCTTATTGTAGCACTGCAATGAATGAACTGTGAGAAAATAGTGACTTTACCTACCCCCTTTTCCTTCTCCCCTCTACTTTTTCTTTAGAATTGTTTTTGAGCACTGATATATCTATTTCTGTTCTCTGTGTTTAACTCTGTATCTCTAGCCATCCATGTCAATATATATATTTACCTATATTTATCTTTTATATCCATGTTTCTCCTTAACTGTCTATCCACAGAGGAATATAGCTTTTGACTAAGAGCATGAGTTCTGGATCTGGACTGCTTAGTTTTAAATCCCAGATTTGTATCCATTTATAGGGTTGTGCTTTTAAGGAATTGTAATTTTAAACAATGTACAAAGTGGCCTGTAAGATAGGTGCATCTATCCCAGCAAACTTGCTTTCCAAAATAGGGAAGGGGTGGAGGGCCTAAGCTTTGGGGATATTTGCAATGGGCCAGAAGGGGTGATTCCCCTCTGTTTCATCCAGAAAATTCTCCTTGAAGTTTAGCAGATATCCCTGGAGTTTCCTGTTCATCTTGCGAAGGCAGTTTGGTATGGGGCAAGGAACCCAGGACTGAAGGTTAGGAACTCTGGGTTCCAGTCTCAATTCCCCCTTAGACTGGCAGTGTACCTTTAAAGGAGTCAGTTTCCTTCTCTGTACATTGGGTGTAGCAGCCCGTGTCCTGTTTGATAGTTTTTAGAAAGAGAGAAAATTAGATCATGATTGTGGAAGTGCTTTTAAACTGTAATGCACTGTGCAGATGGGAAGGATTTTGTTATGTTGTTAATTAGTGTGTAAGCTGTGGCAGCTCCTACTCATGCAGAATATGTTGTTGCTTCCTTTGAAGCCAGACCCAAGCATCTCCCCTATAATACCTAGGGGTGGAAGGGTGAGGTGAGAGGTCCCCTTATCTCTGCCTCAGGGCATGTTCTGTGCCCAGCCTGGATTTCCTGGTAAAGATAGTAGGCTAGCAATTGATGTTAAAAAGGGCAGTCATTTCTCCTTTGGGCCAGATTTGCAATAATGTCAGGGAGGTCTTGGATGAGTCCCAGGGATTTTGACAAGACCCAGGTAGTTCTGATACTGGTGGGCCCTGGGCCACACTTGGAATAAAACTGACATAAACTGATTGCCCTTCCTTGACAAAGGAAATTCTGGAATCATATTTCTAAACTACCTGGCCAGTCATTAGAAGGTTTCTAACCATTCCCCATTAACTACAGAGGACTATTTGGCTAAGTCTGTTGCTCCACCTTTAAGGAATGCTGACTTGAAGGGTGACTACAAAGACATTTTATCTTATGTTGGGAAAAAGGAAAAAGCTACCCCCTAGTTAAGTCAGGGAAAAGCCAAAGAGAAAGAGAATATAAAACTCTTAGGCTGGCCAGTTAGCTCAGTTGGTTGGAGAGTAGCCTTGTAACAACAATGTCATGGGTTTGGATCCCCATACCATACCAGCCAGTCACAAAAAATAAAGGCCACTAAAAAAACTTCTCCTTTTCACCCCTGGCTGCTATGACACTAACCACATTGTTCTTGTGTTTCTATGATCCTGCCTTAGTGAGAGGCTGTTTATCTTGTTTTACTGTGTTTCATAAGTAATTTTTTTTAAATGACAGCCAAGATGAAATTACCAGTGGTTTCATACTCTGCTCCAGTTCTGAGATGTCCTTGCAGACTTTGACAGAGGGATAGAAGCACTCCTGTTCTTTTGGAGGCACAACCCTTGGCCTGTGTTTCCATAGGCAGCAAGAGTTCTTCCTTTCCAGCAAGAACATCTGCCAGAGCATTGTTTGGAGTCAGCCTATCAGACTCCAAAGTATGAATTCTCTGGAATGCAGTTTGCCTGAGGATCTGTAAATGTACCCTAAGAATTACTTCTGTTCCCTATTTTGGTCCTCTGCTGTTGGTGTTGGCAAGTTTTGACAATCCCTAGAGTGTATTTCCTGAAGAGCCTGTTGTGTTAGAAGGGAATGTGCAGTCTTTTCTGATGCTCTTTGAAACTAAACTTATACATCAAGTACCATGGAGTCAGGAGGTTCGCATTCCGGGCTTTGCAAAGCCACTCAATCATTTCATAACCTTAGGCAAGTTTGCCCCAGTGGCCCTCAGTTTTCCCATCTATACAGTGAAAAGGTGGACTAGATGGCCCCAAGGTCCTTTTCACTACTTGTCTGCTATTTTATACCTTAGGAGCAAGTGTCCTCATTTCATTGGGGTGGTGCCTTTCTCCTCTGAGTGGTGCCACAGGCAGGCCTTGTGCCTGGCTTCTGCCACCCTCAAGTACTTGTGGGTGGGGAAGATGAGGAGGCAGCAGGCTGGCTGCCAGACTCTTCAGTGGGTCCTGAAGACCTCAGGTGCAGAACACTCAAGTGTCATTCAGGGAATCCTCATGGGGCGTACAGTAGGAAAGTGCTGCTGGGCAAGTGCTGAGAGCTGCATGTTCTGTATGATCCTGCTCTTCCTTCTTAGCCACTTGGAAGAAATGGAAAGTTGTCTGTTCAGAGACTGTTTCTCCTGCTTCGTTCATGGCTGCTACTTCAGCTCTCACCAAGCCTCACTTGGTTCATATCTTCTGTAATAGAATTAGTACCTTCTCAACAGGTGAACTTTCCCTCGGCGGTTCCTGCTAACCCCACCCGTACCTCCCCATTACCACCTCAAAAAAGTGCGAGAAGTAGTAAGAGAGCTCCCTCACCTAGACTAGGGGACTCTCAGTTCTGAGGTATTGTAGGTGGCTACTGAGACCAAGCCAGAGTATGTCCATGATAGGATAAGACCCACAGTGGAACAAAAACAGGCACAGGGGACAGAGGGGAAGTGGCACAACTGCCTGTCCTCCTGCTCTCCCATCCTGCTTCCCTGGCAGTGACTTTCTTAAAAAGATCAGTTATTGCCTGTACTCCTTTAAAAGTCTTCGTTAAACGATTAGGTATTGTCAGTAAAAACGATGAAGATTGTTCCTCCATTGGAAGAAGTGAGAGAAAATTGTTATCGAAGCACACATGTGCGTGTGTGGTCTTATGATAGAGAGCTGTGGTGGGGGACCCTGGGACAGAGTTTGGTTTGGTCTCTGATGATTAATATATGACTCAGAATGATGAGTCCGTGCCTTAAGCAGGAGATGGGGACTGCCACCTGCCCTGTGCTGGTGCTGTGCAAAGTATTTTCACATACATTCCTCATGTCTGTCCCCATCAGCCTGTGAATAAGGAGTTTCACTATTTTACAGATGAAGGAAACTCAGAAAGAGGGAGTATACCACAGGTAAACAGGTAGCAGTAGACGCAGGACTGAGCCACAGGAATGTGTAGCTCCAAAGCCTCGTGCCCTACCGTATGGGTGACAAGTGACAAGCCTGTCCCCTAAGATCCCAGCAACCACTAACTGATGCCTCTGTCTTGCAGAACTGCTGGAACTGTGGGCGCAAAGCCAGTGAGACCTGCAGTGGCTGCAATATTGCACGGTACTGTGGCTCTTTCTGCCAACATAAGGACTGGGAGCGACACCACCGCCTCTGCGGCCAGAACCTGCATGGCCAGAGTCCCCACAGCCAGAGCCGATCACTGCTTCCTGGAGGGAGGGGCTCCTCAGCCAGGTCTGCTGACTGCAGTGTGCCCAGCCCAGCCCTGGACAAGACCTCGGCCACCACCTCACGTTCCTCAACACCTGCCTCTGTGACAGCCATTGACACCAATGGACTCTGAGCCCCAGACTCCACTTGTCCTGGTGACCAGTCGACACAACAGAACACTTGCACCAGGGGGTTGAATGTTGGAACTGGTGCGAGTAGCTGTTGGCTCATCAGCAAGAAATGAAATGGAGGCGGAAGAGTCAAGCCTGATAAATAGCACCCCACAGCCTCTCTAGGCACTTGCCGTCTGTGTCCCTGGTGGAACTCGTGTGCCATTATCTCTGCACACAAGCAGCTGGCCTGAGCTGCCTCCTCCACGGCTTTCCTGGTTTGTTTCTCTCCCAACCGAAGCTGGCTTAGCCAGTCCCTTTTCAGTGCAGACCACCAGCTACCCTCCCTGAGTCAGCAGACTGTCGAATGTACCCAGCCAGGCTGGAGGCAGCTCAGCTTGCCCATGCACTGTCTCCCAGTCCGTCCACAGTCCTCATGTGGCACAAGCATGGAGGCTGGAAGCAGGCTGTGGAGGAGGCCCCCCTTGGGCTGGGAGTGTTCCCCTGAACAGCTCCTTGAGCCCCATTTCCACCTGCAGCAGGTGACACTGATAGGCCTCATGGGAACTTGGGTAGGCAAAAAGTGGCACTCAGGACTCCCTCCTCAACCCTGCTATTCAGACTTAAGATGCTCAGAAACAACAGGAAACAAATCACCATTTCAATAAAAGCACCCATAATAAGAAAAAATAAATAAAACTGCCACCAAGCATCACAGATCATTTTGGACAAGACTTTCCAACCTGACTCACTAGTTTGGGACCCATTTTTTCTCTCTCATTTGATTTTGCTTGTGCAGAAAACGGTTTTCAGCACATGGATTGGTCTGAGAGACAGTGAGACTCCATTGTGGATAGTCTGTTCTCTCTGAGCATGTGGGCCAAACTAGTATGGTCAAATTAATGAGTGGATCATCTCTTGGAAATGCATAACCTTCTGCCACCACTTGGCTGTTTGCACAGTCATCTTGTCCTGTGTCCTTTTATCTCTCAGACCACACTTGTCTGGATCACGGTGGGCATCTTCTGCCTGTAGGCTCTATTGGCACTTGTTAAGCTGTAGTTGTCCTGCTGGATGTGCTAAGTTGTGTTGGTAGGACTTGCTCCGCCTGTCAAGGCCTGGTCTCCTCTGAACAGCCCTCCTGGACCTGAAAGAATTCTTCCAACTTCACAGTTTTAGGTCATTATACCCACTATCAGGTATACAATCTCAGTTTCCCTTCTCTTGTGTTTTCCATTTGATACCTTCCCTCTCTGAGTGCTGAAAGGTTTTGTGAAATGGGAGAGCCATTTGGGAGAGCCTGACCAATTTTTCTGCCCATCTAAAGGGAGTTTTCCAGGTGCTTACATGGCTCTCCAAACATGGCAACACCTGAACCCCTTTCAACATGTTAGGAAATGCCTCGTGCATTCTTCTCTGCCATTTGGGTTTTGTTGGGAGCCCAATGACCCTCACCCTCCCCCTCTCCACCTCTGAGCCTCCAGCATCTTCTCACCCTCAGGAATCAATTGGGGTGAGTTAGTTGGTCCTATTCCAGCTGGCTTTGAAAGCCCAGGTTTATATTGTCACCTTCTGTGCACTGACCAGAGTGTGAAATAAAAGCTCTTGGTCCCATAAAGGTAAAGGGATCGGCACAGGTGATGTTGTCCTTGCATACAGGTATTATCTTACTTTAAGAACTTTATAAGTCCCTTATTTACCTTAACAAAGGAATCAATCTTACAAAGAAACTCTGTACAAGTCACCTTTAAAATACCTAGATTTCCATTGCATGAAGTATGGCATAACCATTGAAAGAATAACAGAGAATATATGCTTTACTGTGGAACATGTAAGACCCACTGTTTTCGATGAACCGAATATATTGGGTGTCTCCCCACCCCTGTCTGCCTTCTAAAACCTTAGCAGTTGGTGGGGCAGCCTGATTTTAACAGGGATGGAGTCAGTACCCCAGACAGAGTTCACCTGTACTTGCATAAGACATGGGATGTCTTATGAGGAGGTCATGGAGCCTCTAAATCAGTTATAGCAAGAGGGTGTCTTGTGATGTGCACTGAGTCTGTCCTCTGCTTAGTATTTTTTCATCAGTAAGTTGGATGAACATATAAGCAGGTTTTAAAAATCTTCAGTGGCCACAAGACTAGCCAGGATAGCTCAGGTTTTTACCAGTTGGAATAAAGAGCCAAAGCCAACAAAATAATATTTATCAGGGCTCTGTCAATTTCCACAGCTAAAGTCTAAGTTTAGTGTGCAGGGGCTGGCCTACTTTTGTGGGCTGTGGTTCCAATGATGGTTTTGTTTTCAGAGTCTTTGTAATGTTGTTCTAGAGTGCTTTGCTCCTGTGCTACCCAGAAGCCAGTCTGCAAACCTGGGCAGTGTTGCACACTGAAGTGCAGTTCTCAGACCTTTTGCTTTGTTAATTCTGGTCAGTTTCACACATAGGTTGCTAGGGCATCTGCCCAGGACTTCCTCTTCAGGTTGAAACAATCCCTTTCTCCAGCTCCTTTCTGGAATTCTTCAGCTCTGGTCAGGAGGAAGAGCACCACCTGGGGTGTGGTGGTCAGCTAGAGGGGCAGGAGCGAGTCCAGGCTCCCCACTTGGCTTCCATCTATAGTAGGACATCAAAAATATCTTAATATAATCAGGCTCCTTAGAGGACTGGCCTTTACAGTTAATATTTGGGAGGACAAAAAAGGCAAAGAGTGGCTGGGGTAGCAGTACAGATGGTATCAGGTCAAGCACGGCTCTAGGTTGTTACCTTAGAAACCAGAAGCACATGCAACGCTGAGTGCCCACCAGTCAGTATGTCCAGCACATGAAGCCGTACCCAGCATCAGCACTGACAGATGCTGGCGAACACTGGGACATCCTCTGTCAAGCGAGGGATGATTGCAGGAACCAGAGGAGAAGAAAGGTGGCCAAAATGGGAGCTGTCTCTGAATGTCCCAAGGAAGACTGGAGGGCAGGGTATTCATGTCTTCAGTTGTCCTTGGGGTCCCCACTTGCCTGCACCATGCCTGACTCCATCCAGTGGTGAAGAAGACTCTAGGAAGTTGTTTAAGCCCACTCGCTTGAGAATAGGCAGCCCACCTTGTAAGGTGTGAGCACTGCACCTTGGAGGATCCATGTAGCTCCAGGGCTGGGGCTCTAGCAGATCTGCTTAGGCACGGTCAGGTGAGCCCAAGGTCACAGAATGGGTGGATTTTTTCTAGGGTAGTGCTAAGTCATAAAGGTCTGTCAGTGGATCTAAGTCTGGAAACGGAGTACGTCTACCCACAGTGAGTTCACACCTGGCACTGGCTGCCACCCTCTGCAGTGTGGACTTCCTTTGCCCACCTGGGCCAATTGGTCACCAGGAGCTCATCACTTCTTGGTGTCAACTTGAACATCTTCAGCTTCCAGACGGAAAATCTATACTTTGTACAGCTCTGTCCCAAAGTTGAAGTGTTCCTCAGCCCTGTCATCTGCTTGCAAAGGGTGTAGACATTGTTTTGGATAGTCCTAGAAGATAGCAAGTGCGTTTGAAGGTTCAGCAACACAATTAGAATTGTATGGTAGAGAGTTCTTCAGAATGAAAGCATAAGTAATGACCAGATGGCCATTTGTCCTGCAAGCTGTAGAAGGGATTACGGATTGAATAAATCATTGAAAATAGGACCCATCTTGGAGGCTTTCTTCAGAGCTGGATTGGAACCAAGGTTTGCAAGCTCCCAGGTCAGTAGACCAAGCCAGCTTTCTTAAGTGGTTTTTTTTTTGTTTGTTTGTTTGTTTTTAAAGCTATTTGCGGAGAACTGGGTGGTGGTATGTTTGAACCAAATGTAAAAAAAAAAAGCCAGAAGGACCTGGACTGTTCCAGCAGGGCCAGATGGCCAGCTGTAAGAGGAGTCCTGCCTGGGCTGGGGTGGGGTACTGAGTGAACTGCTCAGTAGGGCCCTGCAAACTCTAGAGTGTCTATAGTTCATGTAAAACCAAAATGCTGACTACTTGCCTCTGCCCACATGCATTGATGTGCTCATTTCCAAAGATGATGATGCAGGTGACCTTTTCCATCCTGAGCCAGGAGAAGGTTAGGAGGCCTGGGGGGGGTGGGCCTTGCCCCCCCTCCC